>NW_028277094.1:4741750-5045000 GCF_059951505.1 Python bivittatus
CCTCTGAGCAAAGCTCAGCACCCAGTAACAATGTTTGCATCTGTAGTGTGACATTGCAAATATCTCGATTTAATTTCTAAGTAATATAATCCTTCATTTTAGTTATTCGTTGTTGTTTTTTATACATAGCTCACTCCAAACAGACTGAGGACAGTTTACAAACCTGTATTCTATAAAGTGGCCTTTTCTGGAATAAGCAGCATGTCACCAGGAGCTTTATGGTCAATTGCTATAGGTAGGGAAGTGGTCCAGATAGCTTACCTGTTAATGTTTTTCTTCCGCTTGCAATAACAGAAGTAGAGGAGGAGAACATCAGTTCAGAATTTTAGTAGTAAGGTTACTATGGTTACACTGACATTTCATGTCTTTGTGTTTGTCAGTTCTGCAATGCAGGGAAAGGAGATATTTTCTGGCCTGATTGCCACAAAACAATCAGTATGGCTGGTTCAACGCCCCCCCCCCCGATATTAAATGTAGTGCCATTTTATAGCTCCTTATATTATCATTTGCCTAAGAAAGCCAACAATTACCTCATTTCCCATCAGAACAATTTACCTCAGATTTTTGTCCTTTTGGAGATTGCTCTGAAAACTCTTTGCTGTTGTCAGATATTAAGCCACAGGTTTCAGTGCCGCCCCCCCACCCCACTATATCTGTTAATTAAAGTGAACAAATATTCCAGAGAGCAACTGCTGCAACGTAGGGATGCTTTTGCAAGCTGTTGGGTATTTCAGAAATAAATATGTAGCACACTCTCTCTCCCTTAAATATGTGTTTCTCAAATGCCTAAAACAAACCTACTTGCTACAGTAACCAGAATAAAACAGGAGAGGAAAATTGTTAAATAAAATAAGATACATCTCAGCAGATGGCAGCACTTAGCCAACCATGTCTGGGCTTGGATGCTTAGGTGGGCTTGATACTTGGAGGGGAACCCACCAGAGAATAATAGAGAAGTAAGCTAGATTGAGAAGTTGAATAAGAAAGCAGTGACAGGTCACTTCCATATTGTGGCCCAGGAAATTACAAAGATATGTCCAGGTGTCAAGCTTAACTCAAAGGAAACTTTATTATTAAATAGGTTAGGAACAGAAATGCACAGGGGGCACAATACGTGCATTTATTTTTCGAACGATCTTTCATTTCTGCCAGCTAACAGTGTCGAAAGGGAAGCCTTTAAAGCAGAAATCTTAGGACCTCATCTTGTATAGAGTATCCCAAATGTGCCAAGCTGGCCGACCATTCTTTGAAATTAAAGGCTCTTGTTTTTGTCGCATTATCATCTAAATAGCGAGCTTCCAATAGGGTCAGAAGTTCAGAATCTAAAAGTCCTTCATTATTGCTGTCTTTAACATCCACTTCATTATCTCATCATTTCTCCTATTTACATGGGGCCTGTGGAGTATGTATTAAATGGGTCATGGATACAGATCAGCCTTGGAGATCTGGCATTCAGAGAAGGCATGATTTAGTTTGGTTTTGGCCTTTGAAATTTTGAAGGAAACCAATCTGATTCAAATCACTTTGAGTTTTGATTTTTAAACATGGCTTCAACCATAGGACTGCAAAGGGAAAACTTCCAGATATCTTCAACTGCCTATTTGGGAGCAGAAGAGGATGAAAATAGTAGGGTGGAAAAGACTTTAGAAGACATTGCAGCCCTGGATGGATGGATGGATGGATGGATGGATGGATGGATGGATGGATGGATGGATGAAGTTGTGCTGGATCAGTCAAGTGACCTCCAACAGCTATTTAAAAAGTAAGATCTTTTTATTTCCATTCATTTTTCTGAGATGCCATGCCAGCATGACCCACTGAAAACGTTTGCAGCTTCTGGGAACAACAGAGAATGTTAGCTGACAAGCTCTTTTCTGCAGGTGTATCATTGCATCCCCTTGCTTTTGGGGGGTACCAAATAAATTAAGCATGGTTAGTCTGTTGTGGGAAGGAACTCCTTATTAGTAATTCCTGGAGAGTGGCATGCTTCACATGGTACATTTACTGAGGGATCAGTGAAGGGGAGGTAGACCTGTGAGTACACAAAAAGATGCAGCAGAAATGTTTGGAGAATCATGGAACAGTTTGTGGAATTGCCAAAGGTGACTAAAGCAAGCTTGGCAGCTTATATTATACATTCATTGCTCATTGTATTGTTTTTTCTTTAAAATTGTGTGGCACATTGGAAGGCTTCTGGATGGCAGTGGAAGAACATCAGTTGACTTCTCTTGTGTGTATAATTCTAACCCTAATTCTCAGGGTTTCCAGAACTAAGACCTTAAAGAAATAACAGTGCATTCTTGTACCATCTGACCACTTGGTTTCTTGGCTTCCTGGCTTGATAAGCCTTCTTTAGATTTTGCCACGTATTCCTCTTTATGTGAAAAAAATTGCTTTTTTTTTAAACAAAAAACAATGACAACTTTCACCACAACATAAACCCACAGGGTTTTGGCTTCCTTGCAGTAATCTTATGCTAGTGATTAGAAGGATTGCCCTTCAGAGAGAACTCCTCTAGAAACTGTATTTCAAACAGGAGCTATGGTTTTGACTGGCTGGCTGGTATAATTGTGCTGCTGCAGAAGTTCTGAGAGGTGAACAACTGCATTGGAAAAGAGAAGAGCTGGCTGGCTGGCAGGCACAGAGAAAACAAGTGCCATTCACTGCAGAAAGACTGTGCCAGGCTGGCACAGCTTTGACAGTGGAGCTGGCAGACAGACTGGCACAGAGAAAATATAATTTTGAATTGATCAACTGTGCCAGGCAGGTAGAATAGCTACTGGAGACCCACCTGCTTGTTGCCATTCACATGGTAGTGAAAGGAGCATGAATCTATAGAACATCCTTTCACCAGACAGTCTGGACAGGCAAGGGGAGGGATAAACAAAGCAGTGAATGCCTCTGAAGGGATATCATGCATTATCTTGACCATGCATTGTTAGTAACCCAGAAACTCCTGGCAAGCCTGTCCTGCTTTACAAGCTGCCTTTTCACCAGAAGTTCGAGCTACCATAAGCTCGGTCTAGGACACTTCCATCATTCTACATAGAGAAGTGTCCATCAAAAGGCTATCTTCTATGTCTCAAACTCTTCTACCAATGTCCTGTGGAAGAAAAATGTGCACTTCTGCTGCTCCATACATCAAAGACGAAATACATGGTCGTGACTGCAGCATAGAGTGACGATACCATCATGTCCCACCAGAAGGAAGGGATGATAACCCACAGTCAGCATTTCCCCATCCTCTGAATCACCTTGGTCTTGATCTGTTCTCAATTCTGCAAGATAGTCTGCCTTGCCTACCAGGAAGGGTATCGGGGGTGGGTGGGTGTTGGAACAAATGAGTGGTGGGTGGATTTCATTATTTGTCTGTACACCTTCTTTCTGCAGAGGTCCCAGGACAAGAAAGAGTTGCTTTGCATAGAAAAGCATAGATGCCATGGCCTCTTCATAATTAGTTCCATTATAGAAATGTTCTGTCAAGATGTTTGAGTGATTGGTAGATCCCTGCTGACTTTATTTGCTTTAATTTGCAATTTTAGATCTTTTATTGATTTGCTTGTTTTTACTGTTTGTTTTCTGCTCTATTAATTGGATTCTTGTCTGTTCTATACTCTGCTGTGAAAACTGGAAATGTGGAATATTAATATTGTAATCAAAAAAGTAAAATAGATGATGTGAAGTTACAAATTGTTATGAATGGAAACCACTGAGACTTTAAGGATCTAGAACTCTAGTTATTGGAATTCTTGCAATCGAAGAAAGTCAGAATGCCAGTATTTATGAACACCCACACTTTCTTTGCTTTTGTGTCTCTCTGTGTGTGGTTGCTCATCTCAGCTTCCCCTAAATTTAAACATTCATGGAAACTATTGTAGCATAGATGGGAATAGACCATAAACTATAAGCTGGGAAGTACAAATTCAGTTCAGTCTTGTATTTTGTGAAGGCATTATCTTTATCCTTATCTTTAATTCTCCCTAGGTAAAGCTTTTCTAAGCATTTAGGGAGAGTTGGATTTGTTATTTATTGTGTTAATGTTACAGCCAATGGTTGATAGTGGTCATGTGCCAACTAGCTGACCACCTAGGATGGTCTGGCCAAGGTCCAATAGCAAGCAGTTAGGAGCAAGAGACTTCCTTCAGTAGATAGCAGTTTGGAAACAGCAAGGTTCATGCCAATTCAAGAATTAGTTACTTCCTAATATTTTTTTTAATCATTGTAATGTCTGTCCAGGCAGACATTAGTTGGAATCCAACTCCTCTGAGTTGGATTCCTTATTTAGTCAGGAAATCTGGGAATTTCACTACTACTGGAAGATGTCAGGTAGGGGGATGTTACCACGCATTGCAGAGTTTCTTTCCTACTTCCCATCTTCTCCCTCCCTCCCTCCCTCCCTCCCTCCCTCCCTCCCTCTCTCCCTCCCTCCCTCCCTCCCTCTCTCCCTCTCTCCCTCTCATCACCATTAGCAAGTATATGTTGTAAATGTCTCAGGGGGCAGGAACTTGTCCTGATGTTACATCTTACTTGACCATGTACACCTAAAAGGCAGTAATGATGAACAGGTTTATATTGTGCAAGTTATCTTGATGGCTTAGGATGCAATAGCTGAAACTGCATAACTGGTCTGGATTGATTAGCCACAATTCTTCTGATTTTTTAAAGCATCTATCGCTTCCTTTCTTTTGAAGAATACAAAAAAATGACATATTCTCTCCATCCCCCATTTTATTCCTCAGTAGCAAGATAGACTAATTTCCAACAAGATGGTTAATAGTTGAATGCCTTTTGGAAGTGTGTGTGTGTGTGTGTGTGTGTGTGTGATATATAATCACACATAAACTTATCAACATGTATAGATCATAGCTGTTCCTGCTGAAAATGCAGACTGAGATATCCAGATTCTATGTAATGTAGGCAAAATGTTCTCTTGAGGATAATAATAGTCTTCTTTTCTTGTAACAATAATATGACATAAATGTATCCTCCCAGGGCAATATAACTGATACATTTCCCAGTGGGTCATTATGATTCCGTTGCAGATATCTTACCCTGAAAAGATAATGCAAAAGTGTGGAGGGGGTAGAAAAAAAGGGAAATAGTTTTCTCTCTGGTTTCCATGACAAAAAAAGGTCTTTGCGGGAGAAAGGAAAAATAAAAGATTAGATATGTAATTTCTTCCTCTCCCTTCCTCTCATTTCAAAACTCAGTGGAATTGTAACATGTGCTTTGACATACATTAAAAGACCAGTCTAGCTTTCACAGGATTATTAAGATGTGGGACATTCTGAGAGAATTAGCAACAGAATGCTGTAGAGAGAGGGCAACTGATGCTCTCCAAAACATGTTTTGGATTACAACTTCCACAATTCCTTTCTAATGGCTGGGCTACCTGAGGGTGAAGGGAGAAGAGGTTGAACACATCAGGAAAGCATTGAGTTGCTGCTTCTGAAATGAATGGATAATGGAAAGAAGTATATGCCTTATCCAGTCTGGACCTTTCTAAATGTGTTGGCCAGAGATCAGTTATGTTGCTGTCTGGAAAACATTTAATTATATTGCCTTAGAGGCTCTTGAATGTGACATGTGACATGTTAGGGGATCCATCCTAGGAATTAGCAAAATTTGGTTTTGGGGTAAAAAAAGTTCCCTGTACAATTTTGCACATTGAAACAATAAAGTCTATATAAAAGCCTTTAAGGTGCCAATGGGTTTTTTTGCGGGGGGGGGGGGGAGGTGTACCTCTTTTGGAGGAAAGTTTTAGCTATAGTCCTAAATTGGTATTTGTTTTTGCAACTGGACTATAATGAGATTAAAGAAGTTTAATAAGTCTCCGTTGGCCAAATTCACCTAATTTATTTCTTTATTAAACATATTTTTATCCTGCTACAATTCAAAAAGATTCTCAGTGGCTTATGTGGAAGGAATAATACAATTAAAACATCCATGGTACAATATCAAAACCTGACAGTATAAGGTTTTGTTTTTTTTAAAGCAATATAAGCAAAGCCAATATAATACCATAAAAATAGAAAATAAAAAATGAAGACAATTAGGGGAAGGGGAGAATTCTCTGAAACAAAAAGAAAATATTGTGGTAAGCCAACCCTAGATCATATTATGGCTTAGTACAATCTATAAACCTAGCCAGTATGATTGCATGAGAGGAGGAAAGGCAGAGATAGAAATGGATATATTTTATTAAAATATGTCTAATTTCTTTCAGTATCCCTTGAATATGTTGTTCAGATCAGTAGGTTAAAATTTGGCTTGAATTGCAGCCTGCTGTCATTTCTAGATGAGATCCAATTCATGAAACTGAAGAATAAAGAAAAGGAGACTTTTCAAGTTGTGATTACTGTTGGAAATTCATAGAGCAGAATTTTTGTCCCTGCTGGTAATGTAGAATGGCTATCTATCTCCAGCTATGAAATTAGTTGACTCTATAAGCTAACAAGTTGACTGGATTGCAGCCATTGTTACAGACAGGTAGCCTCATTGGAGTCAAAAACTTTATCACTTTATAGCTGAGCCCAAAACATAATGGATTCAGGTGAATCCAGAGAGAGAAATCCCTTCCCTTCCCTTCCCTTTGTTTATTCTGTTCATTTCTCAGGGCTGTTTGCAAAAAGGGGATAAAAAAGAAACCCAAAATGTAATCAGAGACCCACTCTTTTTTATGTGCATCAGGAATATTTCCTGCCCTTCGTGTCACTTTAAATTAGGTTGAAGATTATTTTTGTCTACACAGAAGCAAGTGCCTCTGAAATCAAAGGGGCTTACTTCTGAATAAACAGGTAGAGCACTGCTGCCTGTACTGTTGACTGATAGCACTTTTTAATATGCATGGGACAGTTCAAATTTGGGATGTAAAAACTTGCATATTTTTCACTAGTTTTAATAAATATTCCGCGTATTAATTGGAGAGCATCTTCTAAGCCCTGCTAGTATGTGCAAGAGATAAAAGAGACTCAGCCATTTCTGAAATGCAGATTCCTTCTAAAAATATTTCAGCATCTGAAATCTTGAATCTGTGCAGTTTTAAATCATTTGGTATGTAGGAAGGTCCCTGCAGATTTTGCCTTAGTGGAGAATTTACTCTAGCAAAAATCTATCACTAGGGAATATTAGGAATCAAATAGCTCTTTTCCTTCCTCTTAACTGGATTTATTAAAAGGAAATTCCACTCTACTTAGCTCATCTTGGTTAACATGAAGTTTTAACGGTATGAAATCCTTGCCTTGAAAACTATTTTTACAAACTAATTGGCAGCCCTTTATCATGGTTAGGGCCTGTCACCAGGTGATCAGTTTTCCTTGTGCTCGTTTGTCAAAGTGTAAAATTAGCATGGGATGAAAGGTGGATGGGAGAGCTGAAGAGAAGTGAAAGTAAGAGTTGTATGTATTCAGTGCATGACAGCTCCAGCAAGGTCACCTGCTTTGTTCATCCTCACTTCTCCTCTGGGATGGGACTGGGTGGGTTTGACTGAAGCGCTGATTCAGTTTGTCAAAAAAAAAAAAAGGGGGGGGGTTAAAAAAATAATGAAACTGAACATCTGGATAAAGGCAAAGTGTGCCGTGCATTATGGTAGAGAAGAGTTGAATTAGTTGAACCCTAAGACAATATTACAACTCTGTTGAATTTAACCAAAGGATTTTCTATGTCAGCCTTCTGCGTCTCATGGTAATCAACAGAAGCTGACCGACAACTCTGTTCAAGTTCTCTAACAACTGGCTATTCAAAGACGTAACTGCACATAATCCTGTTAGGTTTTTTTATACTGTCTGAAATCCGGTCATATGGATGGTATAAATTATTTATATAAATAAAATATATGAGCAGTTCATTAGTTCTGCAGATCACCTAGCTGTTATAAATAATAGAGTCAGGAATAGACAGTGTTTGGATAGATAAGACTAGAAAACTTATTGGTCTTGTTCTCATTACCAAGACCAGAATCATAGAATGGAAGGGTTGGGAAGGATCTTGGAGATATTTTTGTCTAAAGCTCTGCCCGGTCTATTACTACTACTGCATCCCAGACAGATATCCACCCTGTCTCTGGTTAAATGTCTCTGGCAAAACAAAGTCTACCACTTCGAGCCCTTACTAGTAGTAGGACTATTTCCCCCCCCCCCCTCTTTTGTCCGAAAACCTCCGCTTCCTTGTAATTTAAAGCCATTGTTTCTTGTCCTGTCTTCTGGAACAATTCTATGCCATCAACTATATGACAACATTTCAGATATTTGAAGACAGTTCCTATGACTCTCCACAATCTTCTTTTCTCCAGGCTAATCATTCCTCATTTCATTTTTCTTTCTGGGCTCTTTACCATGTTGGTTTTCCTCCTCTAAATATGCTCCAGTTTCTTAAGATCCTTCGAAAAATATGATGACCAGAACTGGATGCAGTATTGTAGGCTCAGTCTGATTAGCACAGAACAGAGAGGAATGATGAGTTTTACTGTTCTTGACACTATACTTCTGTTGATAAGAACCCGGATAACATTTTTTGGGGGGTGGGGGACAACTTCATCACAATTCTGGATGATGTTTAGTTCGTGTTCCATCAAGACATCCAGTACAACACACCATGTACTGTTCCCTAGTGTGGTTCTTCCCTCCCCTTGATTTTTCCTACAGAATGTAGGACTTTGCATCTGTCCCTGTTGAAATTCATCTTGGTCATTTTTGGCCACTCAACTTATCAAGAAAAGTTTGAAAAGTTGATATTTCCCCTCCTTTTGCTTATGGCCTTCCAGATTCTCATACTGATCTCCCTTAAATGCTTATAGGTAAATGTCTGTTATGATGCACTTGGCTATATAACAAAATACCTGTTACCATTATGGCAGGATTTTTTTCTGTTACCCCCTGCCTCCTATCACTTTCATCTTGATGTTATTTTGGGTGGGGCAGGTAGGCAAACCATGTAACAAAGCACAAAGTTGTTATTACTACACACATAAACACACATATTCAATCAGTCAATCAATTGTAGGGCTTTTACGAGCTCAGAGCCATTCTTGGAAATAGATAAAAAATGTTCCTGCTTTGCTTTGCAGCTTATCACTTTCTTATTTATTATTAAAAAAAAATCCTTGAAAGAAGTTTTAAGAAGTAACAGAGAACCCATTGGGCTGGAGGTTTATGGGAATGGCATCAGCAGCTCCACGGATTTAGTGATAGAATGAGTTCAGAGTGCCCTTTGCATGAACCCAGCTTCACAATGAGCTGTCCATAGTCCTGACTGCTTGCAGCTTTTTTTTAGTATGTGAAACCACTGAGTTTTCATCAAAACAATATAATTTTATGGTTCTCCTTGCCGTGAAGGGGAAGGGGGCAAATCCCCTTTGGGACTTGGACAACTGTTGTTCATTAAAATAAATAAAAGATGGAATCAGCAAAATATCTAACCTGTATTCAAGAATTCGAAGGGGGTGGACCTGAAGTCAGGCTTTTTCCGTAACAGCCCCACTCTTTGGAATACTGTCTTTGGAGACACATCAAACATTCTTCCTATTAGCCTTTGGCAGTATGGCACAATAGGGTCACATTTCATCTCCAGACCATCCTATGATGGACATACTGCATTTTCGCCTTTCTTTCTTCCCTCCATAGATGTAACTGGCAGCCATTTGCAGTGTGTGTGTGTGTGTGTGTTCCTGGGAGGGATGAGCAAAGAACATTGGGAGTGTATGCCAAGAGTATATACTCCCAGCAGGGTCACCCAAGGTGTGAAGGTCATCCCAGCTGCCCAGCTAAAGCAAGCAGGCATCTATATTGGGCAAGAGAGATATAGGAAGATGCTGGAGGCAGATGACCACTTCAGTGACAATGGCGAAGGCATCAATTCATACTGCATGGGAGAAGGCAACAGTAAACCACTCCTGTATTTTTACCGAGAAAACCAGGTGGATAGAAAACCACATGTATAAAAATATAAAATGATCTATTAACTTCCCTTTATTTTATTACATCTCTTCGAACTTCAATTAATACGCCCACTTTATACCTTATTAAGGAAACCACTGAAGGTACTTTTAGTAGAATAAGTCCTTCTACTTCGTTTGGTCTTTTGGTCATGTTGGACTCTGACCAAACCCTGAAATAGATACAAACTCAGAGTCTCCAGTTTGGAGCAACCTAGAAACTGGAGTGAATAAATAAATCAACAACTCAAAGAGTGTTAGTAATCCGTTCCCTATATTATCAATTGCCTATGCTGTACAATTGCTTTGCATTTTAACTCTGGGCTGTTAACTTGCTGCTCTATCCCCATTCTGCTATTTATGCAGTTCATCAGCACGCACTATTCAGCATCCTGTGTCAGCATATCACACAACTTACTTGTGGCTTTTTTCCTTTTTTGGTATCTTCAAGTCAGCCTTGATTCCTGGCAACTTCCTGGACAAGCCCCTGCAGTTTTCTGGGCAACATTTTTGAAAGCAGATTGCCATTGCTGCCTTCTTCCTAGGGCTGAGAGAGAGTGACTGGCCAAGGACACTTAGCTGGCTTCATACCTAAGGCAGGACTGGTTTCTAGATCACTACCTTTAACCACTACACCACTCCCTTATTTTTATACAGCAGCCCATTTTTGGTCAAAGCTGTTTAGCCCAAAATGATATCGAAGTTTCCACAGTGAGAAAATCCACCTTGGGTCAAACTACAAATTATACCATATCAACATGATTTTGGAAAAAATATAGAGATGCAATCCCTGTTTACAATTACATCTGAAATTACTCTGTGTAAGATATTACAACTTAGGGGAAAGGAATTATACCGATTCAGAAGGAGCAAGAATATAATAAAAAAGGACTATAGTGAGATGAAAAACGTTAGCAGCATGACTGATTCTCAGTGTGTTTATGTGTGTTTTCATGCTCTTTGCCTCTGACTGGAACACATGCAGTTATCATATAAGTAGGAACCTCTCAAGCAAGACAGACTTTTTGTGGTAGGTCACTAATTGCCAATATATAAGGAATAAAGTGAACACATATTTGTTGTCTTTTACAGTGGGAAGGGCTGAAAGTTCAGCAATTCAGCCAGTGTCTCTCTAGATCCTGGATGAATGGTCAAGCTTTCAGATATGCTTGTTATAATCGTTTCCCTAGCTAGGAATTGCAGCAACACAAATCCAGAACAAGCATTGGGTTAATAGGTAGTCTTATGAAAGCTATGGCTTCATATATTTTTCCGTGAGCGTGTGGATACGCACGCACACATGTGCATTTTTAATTTATCTCCTTCCTTTAGCAGTATGTGCTTCAGGGCAATGATAACTATGCTGGCAAGATGTAAAATAAGCTTAATTTGGGTGAGTGGGAAGGTTTAGTGGGAGTGTGTGTGTGTGTGTTCAGGTCTCATTTGACTGGTAAATTAATTCTGCTAATGAGTGCCCTCCCACATATTTGCAGGTAATTAGCTGAGAGGATTAATACTCAGGAACTGTGGACAATTTCTTTTTGAAGCTGTAAGTTGATCCCAATAAGCAGGCATTATGATATATTTTTAAAACATTATCTCCCTCTCTCTGACTCCCTCATATTTCAAGAAGAGCTTATTATCGCTGCATACTGGCCTGGAATCCTTGCAAAGCTTAAAACTTTACAACTGACCTTTTAAACTTTTAAGTATTAGGTATGTTCGCTGCCTTGCATTATATAAAAAAAGGTGGAATAAAAATATCCATCATCATCATCATCATCATCATCATCATCATCATCATCATCATCATCATCATCATCTATGGCCTGTTTCTTTACTTGTTTAGTGGTATATAGAGAATCTGTTTTGGGCAGCCACATGTACTTAGTTTCCAGACTCCCATGGGAGGACTCTTGGATATGTGTTAATTGAAAATCAATTGTTGTCTTGGTTATCTTTGACTGCAGTCCAACAAAGATATATCTATGAATGTTGGGGATTATTATTAAGCTGTTAGGACAAGATTGGTATCAGTTGACCTTCTCTTCAAGAGGAGCACCCAAGATAGAGGAGGAATCTTTTCCAGTAGAAATTTTAGATGAATAAACCTTGGTGAGGTGGAGTCAGACTTGTTCATTATTTCATTGGAAGGCCCCAGGAAATCCCAGGGCTGTAGCTAGATTGAGAAGTTGAAAAAACATCTTTATGGAAGGAAAAATCTACTTAATTTCTCAAAGTTCCTTTAAATTTTCCTTATACTCTCTGTTCACTATAGGTCTTGGGCTGGTGTATATCTTTAGATGGAACATACCACATTTGTTTTTAACCCAATTCTAATAAAACCTGCATTCTGTTCACCAAGATTATACCAGCCATATGTATTTTGTGTTAGAGATTTATAAGCAATAAATTCAGTTAGGGCCTGTTTCTGTGACATGAACAATCAGCCATCCCCTCTCACAGTCTTCTAATTCACCTTTGTACACTGGCAGCACATATGTACCAATAGTTTTTTTACAGTGCATCCAGCTGGTGAAGGGAAATTGGAAGGCAATCCTGATTTACTTCCTGACCCAGTTTTGATTTTTACAAATACTCTTTAGGATAATCATTGCAGAGAGTAAAGAAGATGACCTTGATGGAGATATGCAAGATCCATTGCTAGGGTGATGAGGGGTGAAAAATATTTTAAGTCCACAAGAGAGCTCAGACAGACACCTCCCTAATTCACTGGAGTATAGAAGGGGGAGGCACAGCACAAGAGTCTATATTATAGTCAGTCTCGATCAAAGTAGTTTAGCCTTCCTGTGAAGTTGATTTCCTTGTCTGGTCTACCTAGTGGAGCTGACAATCATCTTGCTCTTAGAAGAATAGCTGGTATCCTCTTTCTGGATTCAAGTAGCATAACAGAACAGACTTGAGGGAGTTATTTTAACTCCAAACAAGCTGGGTCTGTTGAGATCTAAATCTAACTTTGGCAGAGTTAATTGGCTGTGACAATTAACCTTATTTCCCTTTTTGCAGAACATGTTGTTCTCCCCTCCAATGATCCGGTTAAATGTGTTGTACGGACAGGAAAACTTAGGTAATCCAAGATTCAAAAGAAGCTGAAGACAGAATAGAAGTGATGGACATTAACATATTTTAACACAGGCGTATCGGGCTCACCGATCTTGCCGTGCTGGGGTCAGAGCAAAAAGTAGCCAATATATATTTGACATCTTGAAAATAACATCTTGAAACACCTACAGGCTAGTGAAAGTAATTTGAGCTCGAGAAGGTCTCAAAAAGAAGGGGAAAAAGAAACTAGTAGTTCTGGAACACTAAAATTACTGTTGTTCAACTTAATCTAATTCAGAATGGATACTGCTTCAGGGTATAAAAAACACAACTGGGATATTCTTTATTTGTATTGTACATTATAATGAAACATTCAGACTCAGGCTGTTTTAATCAAATAAAATAACTGTGGTTGTTAACTTCCTCAGGTTGTGGGGAAAATGTCTATCCAAATATCAGTTACAATAGAAAAATGGGGAGGGAAAGTGTGCTGTTTCACCAGCCTACCAAATAAGAGATGTTATTCTAATAGCTATCACTATTCCTTTAGTGTGGATTTTCTTGGGGAAGGGGGAAGAATTCTTGCTGGTACTGGGTTACTATCCTGTCAAGACATCCTTCCAAGTTTCATTGCAAAACATCATGATTTTGAACATGTCAGTAAGACCATTTTCATGGAGAACCAAGCCATAACTGTAAAGAAAAACAAGTTTTTTTTAAAAAAGGAAATATTATACTGTATACTCCCTTATTCTAAGAAGCTGTTTAATGGAGATGATCAAACCCAGCTTCCAGGCATTGATTTCATATCCATTATGACTCAGTGGTTGAGAGTTCTGTATTCTTCTATCCTGAATTCTTGACTAGTTTGAAAAGATAGCCAGGAATGCTTCTTCTGAACCTTGTGAAAAGCTTTTAAGTTACATGCAGATAATACAAAGTAATCAGATTAAATTTAGAGGGCAGGAATGCTAAAAGGATGGGTGTTTCAGATCAACATAAATGGAAATGGGGGTTCTGGGCAATTCTGAAGGAATTCATTCATAAACCTTTTGCACTGTGCTTGCGTATATGACATCAGTCATTCAGCGTGGTCTTCCTCATTTTCAAAGGGGTGTGAGTAGCAAGACATGATTTTAGCAAACTGAGATCAGGGTATATGAAACACAGCAATGGGCAACAATAAGAATAGTCAAAGTCCACTTCAAGAGTCAGACATTGAACACAACTCCACAACTTCAAGGGATCAGGCCTGTAGCACAATTGAAAAACAGCTTAAGGTCTAGAAGTCTATATGACAAGGTTCAAAGCAGAATTTGGGCACATGGGTATAGAGAAGGAACGACTCATAGTAAACATTGCTTCAGTCCTTTTTTTTCAGTCTCTGAAATAGCCTTTTAAACTTCAGGTGATTAAGTCCTCCAAGGCTCAATTGATTTTTGTTAGTGCTTCTCTATGATTCTAATGCCAGAGGGGACCATTAGATCCTGTAAACTGGGCTTTACAATCTGGCATTCTTAAACTCTTCTGATCTTCGTTCCTTGACACAGCAGTGCTAACTTGGGTTAAAAGTCTGCTAAGTTGGTTAATTTCATGTTAGGGTTTAGAATTGCAGGGACTGTGGATATGGAGATGATTTGATTCTTTCCAGCCTCCATGCTTGATGATTAGTCAAGATAGAAGGTCTTTTACAACTTTAGTTTAGTTTAGTTGTAATGGTTTTACTTTTCATATGGCTATGACTGATGAGTTATAGTGCTGTTCAAGTCTTCCTTAGATCACCAGAAAATTATACAGGCGTAAAATATACTGTATCCATTACTGATCCTTATTCTGTCTTGTTGCCTTTGTTTCAAGTCCTTCCATCACCTGACTTCCCTCTAAGGAAAGCTTTTACACACCTTGAAAATAGGTGAATATTACTTTAACACAGGTACCCATAACCATCACTTAAGACTGTCTCACCCATCATCTGGGAAGAAGATGAAGGCAACACTGTGAGAAACACACCATATAAAAGATGTTGCCCTGGTATGTCTGTGTTTAGCCAGATGGCAGTGAGGACGTGAGCAGACTTCATAGGTTCAATGTGTTCATCTTCAGAAGATTTTCTGGAAGAAGATCCAAGTAGGGCATGACAAGTAGGAGCAAAGCACCAGCAAAATTTAACGAGAATGCTATTCTCCTCTCTCATAGTTCTGACTTATTGTATTACTTATTCAGTGTTTTTAACACTTCTATGCTTTAGTTCTCTGAAATTCCCAGGGCAGTTTATAGCATATTAAAACAACAGCAATTAAAAAAAAAATAGAGCTAACCCTGTTAAAAGAGTTGAATGACATGGATATAGCAACAGAAATTGTTTTTTTTTTAAATGAAAAAGATAAAAAAGAGAAATACTTTATTGCTTTCTGTGTATTCTCCTGCTTGTTCTTGACAGTTTTCTTCTGTGAATAAATCAAGAATTATCCTTATATAGATTTTATCTGTTCTGGGTCTCAGCATAGCCATTAGTTTCAAATGTATCAGTTTTCCCAGTGATACCCAATGCATCTTAGTAAATTAAACCTCACTTATTGCAACTCATTGACACAATTTTTTAAAAGTGTTGGAAGTTATGAAAATGTTCATGAAATCTTGATGGCAAATGTAGTGTTTTATACTACAAAAAAGTGGGCATGTATTGTTCACCACATAGTTTTATCATATTTCACTGATTGCTAATTACTGTAATACTTTAGTGCATTTAAATATAATGTAAGCCATTTGGGACTTTTGGAAAAGTGTGAAAATTTGTGGATTGCTACCAATCACTTCTCATGTTACTCCAAGATAATGTTTCATATATAGATTTATGTATATCCTTGCACCTTTAATCAGTAATGGAAATGACTACTCTCCAGTTTGTTTGAAGATTCTGCTTTAACGCTTACAAACTGTCTGAGTGGCTTTCTGCATTTCAAGTATTACAGCTTTTGCTTTTCAAATGCAGAATATATTTTGTAGTTTTGGAATCCACAAAAACATTTTTCTTTCACATGGCCTATCTTAAGAGACCTACCTTCAGGTTTTATTGTCAGCATTAGTCCTTTGAAGGCCAAGATCATATGGGCATTTGAAGCATCTTTTTGGCTGGCTCTGTAGCTGTTCATTTGCCTTCATTCCCTACAGTGTTCATTTCTGCTGATCTTCCCATGTCCTTTTTTAAAAAGACAAGATCTTTTTGCAAAATATATGGCGAGGAAGCTGTTTATCTTGATGCATCCACCACTACAGATTTTGCCTGAAGTCATTATTACATAAACGCAGCCAAATTATGGAAATGACATCTGACGTGGTTATGGAAACTAATTTACATTGCTCTAAAAGCAGCGTAGGTAAATTCATAAAAGAGCTATCAATGAATTGTAATCCTGATGGCTTTATTCTGCTTCCAGAATGAAAGACAACACATCTCAAGTATCACTTGCTAGAAGCAACCATAGAATAAGGCTATTGTCCTCCTGTCTATGATTATGAACTTCCTGAATACATCTGGTTGGCCTCTGTATGACATGGAACGTGGACTACTTTAATTCTCAATCTGATTCAGCATCCACTGTGTCCATTCTTTTGTTACTGTTATAAGCTTTTCATGTGTATAGGTTCAATTACCACTTAACAAAATTGGTGCTAATTCACTGCTGTACAAAAAGGCTGCTTTAAAAAATACACATGGTAACTTCTATCTAATCTGGAGTTGGTAAACAGCAGTAATGCATGCCAGTTCCTTTGGCATGCCATTTTGCCCCCTTCTGTTTCAACCACATGAATCAGTTGCCTGATTTCTTCCCACAATATAGATACTACAAGAAAAATGAAATAAAAGGAAAATCTATAGATGGATCTATTTACCTGCTTCTTGACTATAGCAAGTGAATTGCTCACTGCCATAATGATCTGATGATCCTTATTCTTCCACACCTTTCTTTCCCTTTCTTTTTCCTTTTCCTTTTCTCTTGGCTGACTCTACTCTTTTCTCTCTCCCTCTCTCTTTATGACTGCATTGCTAATGAAATAGTGGAGTGCCATCCATAGTCATACATCTCTTCTTTTTACAGTGTGACATAGAAGCAATGGATTTTATCGCTGCCATCTCAACAAAGCTCAGTATGAAGAAAATAATAACAATAAGAGGATGCTTAAAAGTCAAAATGAGGGCTTGCAGATGGAGGAAAAAAAGCAATTATCTTTTTAAGGAAAGGAGAGATCCATAATTCAGTGGTTGAAAGCCTGTTTTTATAATTTAAGGTTGCACCCCCACTCACTTTAACTGGGGAGCATTAGTGTAAAGGAGGCCATCAAGCTATCGAGAAAGCGATGAGAAGCAAAAAGCATGATTCTGGTTCTTGCACTTTAATCCCCAGTTTTATACTGGATTCTGCCTCTGAAGTTCCTTTGTCCAAGAATTTTAATTGTATCTTTGCCCATAGCATGTTCTGGATGTCCAAAATGTTCTCATCTTAGCTTTTTAATGTTGCCCAGCATTTTGATTTCAGATTGATGCTCTTTTGTTTATTCGCACAGGAACTGGGTCATTTATCCACTACAGCATGAAAGATATTGTTGGAAGCTAAAGGCATATGACAGGAAAATCAGCAGGCAGATGAACTTTTTCCATTGTGGTGACATTTGAGACCCAGTATAGTGTTGTCACTGTAAGTAGGATCTGGTTCATATCTTACTTTGTCGTCTTTTGTTTGCTGGTGAATGTCTCTTTAAGAAAGGTGTGATCTCTGATACAAATCTATAAGAGGAAAACAATACAGTTTAGGATGATTTCAGTACATCTTTAAAGGTATAAAGAAGGGAGTTTAGTTGTGAATTGTAGAGCTGGTCCACAAACCAGAAACATTTTGCAGGCCATTTTATTTCAGTGCTTGCTCCAAAGTTTTCATCCTTGAAGCGTCTATTGAGAGAGACGGAGAAAGAGAACTATCTTATCATGGTGCTTCTATTCCATTTAATTTCTTGGGCTTATAGCTGGAGAAGATATTTCACTGGAGTCTGTTCAACTCTTTAATTTCACACGAATTCTTCTAAAGCAGGTGACCAAAGTCTCCTTTGGCTGTGCTTCTTTAGTTGGTCTGAACTGCTTGCTGTCTTGGAAGCTATTTCTCATATCTGAAAGGTAAGTCTGTTTTTTTCTGCTAAACTTTGGAGGGAGGGATGAATAAAAGCAGAACTCCCCAGAAAGGATCCTTGTTGAAAGCAAAGAATCCTAAGATGTGCAGTGCTGCGGGAAGTTGTTACTGTAAGGCACACGAGACTTACTTTCTTTCTACAATTTCAGAGCACATTTTCTTGTCTGCTACCAGCTTGAGGCTCACTTCTTTTCTTGCGTGTTTTCATCTTCCAGTGCTTCCCACATTTGGTGGCATCTAACTGAAGAAAGCTATTTTTACCCTGCTTTGGTTAGGAGATGATTTATATCTCTTATTGCTATTATGATAGCACCATTTACAAGCGCATGCACACACACATACACACAGAGGGCCTCAGTTTAAGACATTTGCCATCTATTTTTCATAAGAGAGTTAGGCTGCCATCCAATTATAGAAACTTAAAGAAAAATTCTAGCAAATCTTAGGAAGTTATTTTACATTAGATTTGTCCATTTCAGCCTAGAGGAAGGCTAACTATCTCTCCTTCACCCCTTTCATTGGGCCAGTGGAAGAAAAGCCCTCTTCCCTTGCCCACTTGCAGAATGCTCTGGAATAACACATTGCATTACTAAAAATATTCCCATCAGACTATTATCTGGCCAATAAGAACTCTGCTAGCTGCTTTACTTTTAGCTCTATTTCTTCTTAAGTTATTGCAATCCACAACTCCATCTATCTATCTCTATCTCTTTAGAGTGTTTATATAGCTACCCAACTCAAACAATATTAGTCTGGGTGGCATACAAAACCATTAAACAAAAATACAAGAGAAAAATAACACGTACCACTAAAGCAGACTAAAACAATTAAACACTGCTGAGATTAAAATATACTGTATCTCAACTCTACTTATTCTGATCCAGTGCTGGGGTAACAGCCAGATCTTAACTGCCCTTTCCTCCTTCCTTCCTTCCTTCCTTCCTTCCTTCCTTCCTTCCTTCCTTCCTTCCTTCCTTCCTTCCTTCCTTCCTTCCTTCCTTCCTTCCTCCCTCCCTCCCTCCCTCCCTCCCTCTCTCCCTCTTTCTTTCTTTCTTTCTTTCTTTCTTTCTTTCTTTCTTTCTTTCTTTCTTTCTTTCTTTCTTTCTCAAATTTATATTGCTGCCCATCTCACAAAAAGTGATTCTGGGCAGCTTACAACCAACATAATAGTTAAAACCATATCCATCTATAATATTGCCATTACCATTTATTTTTACTTACTTCTTTATAATTTCTTCATTGGGCTAGAAAAGCCACACCAATCTACCTGGGAAAATGAAACATTGCGTACCCAATTGTGTCTGTGAGTGCGCCCAGGCACATGAGTTTGTGGATAAAATGGGCATAATATGGTGCAAACTATCACAATAGTAATATTTTAATTAAGCAACTGAGCCTTGCACATGTTTCAGGCCATAGCTCCAGGAAATCCTGAAAATAAGAAACAAGTGTGTGTGTGTGTGCTATTAATGATAAATTAGACTTAATTTAAAAAAAAAATAAAAGGATAGGGAATCTGTGGTCCTCCATAGGTTTGCTAAAACATATCCCCAATAGTCCCAGGAACATTGTTAATAATGAAGCAGCTTTATGGTTTCGGCTGAGCAACTTTTGGAAAGAAACAAGTTCACCCATGCGTTTTAAAAGATTAAACATCAGAATTGCATATTTTATGTTACCTTAGATTTATTCTCAAATACATTTCCCAATTGTTTTTAAAAATTGTCTTAGGTTGTACTTGCAATCCGTTTGACCCTGATCTCAGATTAGTCAATTTACAACCCTGAAGTCAGGTGATTTAAAGATTTCCTTGTATTACTAAAGACCATGACATTAATGTTTGTTCTTTATCCGGTTTTCAGTTTTATAAATAATGCAACAATGATATAAATTTTGGGCTTGCAGAGAATTCCAGGATCATGTATCTGCAGCCTTTTTTTCTTATATTATGAAAAGAAACATGCTGAATTGTATGTCTTTGGAGTGACAGAGAAATTATTAACTTCTGTGGGGGATACAGTCCTAATCTTTGCATATTTGAAATTTATTCTTATGGATATTGAACTTACCTTGCAGATCTAAGAAACCAATTGAAATGTCAATTAAGAATTCAATCACCTATGGATATTCACACTTTCCACTCATTCCTTCCCCCCGTACTAAGCACTTTCTTCCAATTTTATGGCTGGTGTTACGCCATAAAGTATCCTTGCCATCAGAGTTTTGTAATTCAATAATGAAGGCAAGAAAGTTTTTGCACAGGTCTGCTAATTCCCTTTTATTGCAGCCTGAACTCATCTTCATTATGGATTGATGAAACCTCATCAAACAGAATTGAGCTGCCATCTATTCTAATCTAATTATTAGTTTAATTTACAGTGGCACAAGTCATGAGTTGCTGACCTGTAAATCTGCTACATGAAACATACTATGAAGTACTGCAGCGTAAATAAATTAGAGGGTGGGGGAAGAGAATACTAATCTAAAGTCTCTTGGGGAAGAGAGGATGGGGAACCTCAAAGGCCTTTACAAGCATTATGTCACAAGAAAACAAGATTCTCAGAATACAATTAGTGGCCACCACCCAGCTCCTTTATGCATGGAAGCCAAGGAATATAGGTTCGGCTTCTGGCAGATGAGAAGCAGGAAGAAGATGCCTAGAAGAAACAGAGTGAGTTAGCTGCTTGACCTTTTCCATTCTAATTCCATTTTCTTTACTGCCAAGCAAGGATTGTGGGGGAAGTATTCCATGTTTTTTCTCTACCTTCTATCTTCATCAGTGAAAGATAATGTGTTTTGAAAGTGAAAGGGAATTGGGTGCAAGTCTTATAGGTAGGCTGCGATGTCCTTGCACTTATCTAGGAAAGAGGTGGCTGATGGATGTAAAGGAGCATCCTGACTTTTGCTGCATAGCCCTCTTCCCAACAACCTTCATTCCCCTTCTGTCACCTCCGACAGTGACTCTAAAAAAATCACCAAGGAAGATTTGAAGAAAAAATTCAAGTGCCTTGAGAAGAAGGCAGGAAAATCAAAAGCTTCTTTTACAGGAGAAGAAAGCGCAAGACATATTTTAGCATGTTTTCTTCTTTTTTTTTCTTTTTCACCCATGCTGTGAGACCACCTGGAATGTGGAGCAGAACTAAATCCAACTTGAGTTCTTTTATTGTGATATGGGTGCAGACCCTTTCTAAGATCCTGAGAGGCCCAGGAGGAGAATGCTCATTTCTTTCTTCCCACTGCATCCTAAGTTCAGAAAGTTACATTGAAAATCTGTGGGGAAACTCTGAGTATTGAAATAGTTCTGAAGATTGTATTTTAACAGTAACTTATTGCTTTGAATGAAACGGATAAATCCATCTAACATTTCAAACACTGAGCAATACTTTAGATAGAGTCTCCTCCATGCAAGGGATATGAAGGCAATTGTTTCCACTGCTCCCCTTAAAAAATCCTCATACATATGGTGTCTAAATTCTGCTAGAGCTGTACAATTTTTGTTGCTGTGGTTAAATCCATTTATAATTATGGAACCACAACAGAGGGATGGCAGGAAGAATTAAACTCCCCCCTCCCTTATTTAGAGTAGTTGTAATCTGGATCATGGTTCCCATATCTACTAAATATTAAGATATGTGCTATATGTGTCGTGTATTGTCCTTCCTGAATTTTGTCCTTCAAGTCTGGAAGGCTGTCTTTTGGGATCTCCTAAGAAAGTCAGTGTTGACCTGACAGAAGGGCTGCTCAAATATTAGCTTCTTCAATTTGGGCATACAAAAAAGAGCTAAATTTCACCATCACTCCTATTGCCTGACTTGTCCATTGTCCATTACCCGGTGTCCATTCTGTCAATAGTTGCCTGTTCAACAGAACATTGGTTAGAAGAACATTTGCATGTAAATCTCTATTTAATCTGTGAGTCTTTAGATTTGCTTTTTCAAGGTTCACCTGAAATCAGATATTGTCCTTATGCTCACATACACACAAGGATGATTAGGTACAGACCCAAGAGCTGCTACTTTGCTACATAAAGCATTGAGTGACAGAGATCCATGCACATGTTTTCTAGAGCAGAATCACTACTTCCTTCCTTGGTACTCTTTGTTTATTCTTTGGTTTTTGTACAATGCTTAGGGCAATCGTTGGGCAGAAAGTTCATCCCTCCTTTAGCTCTTTTCTCTTCTCTTCTCTTCTCTTCTCTTCTCTTCTCTTCTCTTCTCTTCTCTTCTCTTCTCTTCTCTTCTCTTCTCTTCTCTTCTCTTCTCTTTATCACTTCTTTGCCCTGTTAAGGGAGAAGTTCCATGTTCAAACATGCAGAATTGTCTCTTTCATGCATAGTTTGGCCCTAAACAGGCTAGTGAGGTGGCTGTGAAAGGGAAGTAAAGTATTAGCTATTTTCCCTATTTATATCTTTACTGCCATATCATGCTTTGGGGGTTTTGTGCCTTGCATGCCAAAATAACTTGGCCTTGGGAACTCAACACTTTGACTTCAATGGCTGAGGTCACAGCTGGCTATTCCATCTCGAGTAGTAATTTGGGCCAGCTCTTCATGTTAAACAAGATGCATGAAAGAAAACAAAGGCCTTTCTGTTCTGAGGAGAAACACCTTCTATTATACAGCCTAAATAGGCAACTGACAACATGTAATGGTTGAAAAACCCAGTGGGAATTGGTATGTGGAGTTTAATTCATTACTTGTTTCCAATTTCTCTTTTCCAGTGAGAACGATGATATAGCTAGAGAGAGAGAGAGATGTAGTGGTAGAGATTTAGACAGAAGTTCTCCCCCACCACCACCAAAAAACCCACACTCATAATACACCTTAGCCCCATAGGCTATTACCTTCTTCAGTCAAAGGAATATACAGTTGTTTTTTTTTAAATTTCAAGAGAATACTGTTTTGTATTTTTGTCCTAATAATATTTGCAAATAGTGATGAATAAATCTAACACTGCAGTGTGGAAGCAGTTTGGGCTTTCTTCCTAAGGAATCACAGCAGTGTTTACAGTCCTGTTTTCCTGTGTCAGTTCTAGCATATACTTGGACTGTTTTTAGCACTGTCCCCTTTGCTCCTTAACATCTATGAATGACTCCTTAACATCTATGAATGATAGATATTAAGGAGCAAAGGGGACAGTGCTAAAAACAGTCCAAATATAATGCACCCATTCTTTTTACAGCACAGGGTGCTGTAAAAAACACAGCCCAAGTATAATGCACCCATTTTGTTTTTTTATTTTACAGCACAGGGTGCTATTTTCTATTTATTTCCTTAAAATATAAAGCAGCATCTCACAACTGCCACATAATTTCAGCCTCGGCTTATTTTTGAGTATACATTTTAAACAATAGCTCAATGTACTTAGAACTATAGGAGACAAAACTTGAATTCACTCAGCTTGTCTTTTGTTTCTCCAGGATGGTCAGATTCAGGTTATCGCTAGATAACCCCTAGAGTTATCTAGTAACAGTTATCTGTTGGTTTCAGCTTGGGCCAATATATACAGTATTTTCCCAACTATAGCTTGGCTCTCAACCATAATGAAAAACCCATTTTAACAATCGAGGACAAAAGAAGCCCATAAACCTGGGTAGAAACATGACATCCAAGGTCAGGCTTAATTGAGCCTACCCAACAGCTGTTTGTTACATTATTCAATTACAGAGCACTTTAACAATGACAACAACAAAAGATGTCTATATAGTTCCATCCATTGTTTCCCTATCTTCTATCCCTTTCCCCCTGTTTTCCAGGTTTAAATGTATTAAGTATGGCTAATTTGGTCCTTCATGTCTTCCTGCCTACCTTTGTCTGCCAGTTGTTCTTAAAATTCACAGCAGAACTGTTAAGTGAGTAAAAGCAATATCTGAATATAGATTGCATTCATTAGATCACACTTGCATGGAATAAATCTTCCTGAACATATTAACAAAAGAAGCCGCTTCTTTTGCCAATAACACCACCCAACTATAAATTACAGTTACCGTCAGAAATGCAGTATTAATTTTTCCTGTAACTGTTTAAACAATGCACATGTTTCCAATACAGTCCATTAATTTTAATTACCAACATGTAGTATAGGAGAAAATATTCTGGCTGTTGCAGGGGGAGGAATATTGTTAAGTCAGGTTGTACTCTGATTATCTGTCTGGAAGATAGAAGGAGATTCCTCACTTTATATCTCTCTATTTTAGAGCTGATTCATGTAAATATTTTGATGCAGGGACATCAACACATTGACTTTTTCCCCCAGTGGTTATATTTGTTTGTTCAAGTATTGTCCTAAATCAGGATAGTTGTTACCATTTCTGTGATAATTGCATTATGGAGAGTCACTTTTTTCAGGGTAGAGGGAGTTTTTCCAAAGGAAATCTGAGAGGATCTCACTGAGTGGCCTTTGTTATAAATATTCCAACTTTCAGTTCACAGCTTACCATACACACACACACACACACACACACACACACACACCCTTGAAAGGTGGGTTGAAATATATAGCAATAAAAAGATGAAAAAGGACTAAAAACTCGCTGAGCTGGACAGTTTTCCAACCTACTCAATAGGCCGTCCACAGTTGATCATGATGTCTTATAGCAGATTCCTCAGCTGCCAGTCTTGGATGCCCTAGACCTGCCTCCCTCTACTGATGAGATCAAGAAAGTGATCTTGCAGATGAACTCAAATAAAGTAACAGGACAGGACAGCATTCCTGCTGAGATCTCCAAAGCACTAGACCCAAATGCCTTACAGGCATTCCAAGACATTTGGAAGACATTTGGTCTACAGAGGAGATGCCTGACGACTTCCGCAATGCCCTCATTGTATCTCTGTACAAAAATAAGGAAAGCAAATCAGACTGTGGAAACTAAAGGACTCTCTCACTGCTGGCCACTGCAGGGAAGATCCTTGCCCGCGTTCTCCCGAACAGACTTGTCACTGCCTCGGGAAGGAACTTCCCAGAGGTGCACTGTGGCTTTCAGCCAGAATGGATTACATCAGAGATGATATTTGCCCTGAGGCAAGTCCAGGAGAAATGCATCGAGCAGAACAAGCCTCTTTACTCTGTCTTCATTGATCTGACAAAGGCATTTGACACTGTAAACAGGGAGGCTCTCTGGATCATTCTGATGTTATGGATGCCCAAGGAAATTTGTGAAGTTGATTCAGCTATTCCATGATGGAATGACAGGACAGGTTCTTTACAATGGTGATATATCACCTGCATTTGCCATTTCCAATGGGGTAAAACAGGGTTGTGTGCTAGCCCCAGTCCTGTTCAATCTGTTCTTTGCTTGAATGTTATCACATGCTGTCCAGGGTCTGAAGGAGGGAGTGTACATCAGGTACCAATTGGATAGCTCTCTGTTTAACCTTTGCCAATTGAATGCACAGATGAAGTGCCTCCATACAGTCGTCCAAGAAACCCTCTTTGCCAATGGCTCTGCACTCCTGGCACACAAAGACAGCGATCTACAGTTGATGCTGAACAAATCCTCAAATGCTGCTCTTCAGCTTGACTATCAGCCTGAACAAGACTGAAGTACTTTACCAGCCCATGCCAAATACCAACCCTGCAGAACCAAAAATCACTGTTGTCGGTACCCAGCTGACAAATGTAAACCGCTTCAAATATTTGGGAAGTATCATCTTGAGTGATGGGTCTTTGGACAAAGAAATTGACTCCAGGATTAGCAAGGCCAGCCAGCCACTGGGGCAGCTGCTTACTAGAGTGCTCAAACAATACAACATCCGTATCTCCACAAAGCTGCAAGTCTACAAAGCTGTGGTTATCCTTTCTATATGGATGTGAGTCTTGGACTCTGTACCAAAGGCACATCAAACAACTGGAGAGATTTCACATGCATGCTCTCCACTCCATCCTTGGGATTCGTTGGTAAGACCATGTCTCCAACCTGGAGATCTTGGATTGCATAGAGTCCACCAGCATTGAGTCCCTGATTATCAGAGCCCAGATGCAGTGGGTAGGACATGCCATCAGGATGGATAACCACCATATGCCTCGCCAGTTGCTCTATAGTGTACTGGAGTCTGGGAAGAGACCTCAAGGTTGACCACACAAGCACTACAAAAATGCTGTGAAAGAAACCCTATGCCACTGCGACATCCAGCCAAGGGAACTAGAAGCTGTGGCTGCTGACAGAACCCACTGGCGAGTCCTGTGCTATGAAGCCTCCACCAGCTCTGAAGACAGGCACCACCAAAAACTGATATAAAACTGTGAGTGGTGTCACAGAATAACAGTTACTACAGTTACTAAACAATGGCTGTTGCTCCCATTGTGCTAGACTCTGCGCTTCCAGACTGGGACTGCAGAGCCACCTTTGTGTCCACAGATGAACTGAACAACAGTGTGTCTTCTTCGAACCCGAAGGACTATCATATAGGAACTTGTCTTCAGGTTAGAACAGTGGTTCATATAATTCAACTATTAAACTGGAAGGCAGTTTCTCTGTTTCTCAGAGCAGATTGTTTCATTCCTACCTGGAGATGTTGAAGATTTACAGAATCTGGGACCTTTGGCATGAAAAATAGATGGATACCCACTGAGTTATATCTGTTCCAAAGGATATATGGGTTGGGCTGACCGTTTCAGAATTAAGATTTCTCAGTGTCTCAATCATAATTAGTTAATCTTTAGACTATTACCCTTCTATATAGAAGTAGGATTCAAATTTGGTTAAAAGCAAATAGCATTCGTTTTGATTCAGATTCTCTGGCTAGATTCCTGCAAGATACTAAGCCGTAATGTTTAGGACTTACATTTTGTCTGAACCCAAACATTGTAATTTGCTATCCATCGCTTATGCCCCATACTACGTGTGGACCTGTCTACTGCATTTTGTTCAACAAGCCAACAAATCTGGCTAAGTGCAAACACCACAGATGACACCACCTCTGATTAAAAAAAAAAAAAAAGTGAGAATTGCCCTTCCACTCAGACACACTTGGCATTTGGTATCCTCCTTGGGTATGAACAGAACACATTTTTAATCCTTTAATCTTTTATTATTCTTCCACTCCATGCATGAAGCACCTGTCCCTATTAGCATCAAATCCCATCCCATATTGCATAGTAATAATGACAACAGGCTATTTCAGACATCTTGTTTTGCTTAAAGTGAGAATAAATGAGGTAGAATTTCAAAAGTAGTATACACTTCATCTCTCTGTTTGAGTGTGTATGTGTGCATGTGCATGGAAGCCATAGAAACTCTGTGCAGGTTGAAAGGCTCAAGGGATAAAGATGTTTCTTAAAGAGTTATAAGATTATTTTAAGCCTTAGAGCAATTTTAAGCCTAGCTTTGTTCAATCTGGACACTTCCTTCCTGTTTGGCAGCTACCACTGCCAGGTTTGTACACAATATATAAACATTTGTACTAATGAATGTTCACATGCAGCAATTTAAGAAGCTCTCAATATGATACGGTATATAAGGGAACAGCAAGCAACTGGGTAATTCCTGTTTGGTAGGTTCAGGATGTTTGGTTTGGTCTGGTTGTAAAAGTCCCAAAAGCAGTGTGATTCTTATGATGCAATCAGTTTCAGTATCGGAGCTGAGACACCTTGCTTTAAATCAGTGCTACAAAACATTGTCCAGATACAGATTGTCTCAGATCCAGTCCCTAAAGTTGTCCATTTAAAGAACCAGGAGCAAGAATGAGCTGTTGGCCAGTGCCAGTGGTGAGGGGGACTGAACCAAGCAGCATGTGGAACCAATCCAGAAATGTGTGGAGTCAATTCTTCTGACAAGACTTTTCTAACTATAGCATTATCTTCCTGTTTTTTCTCTCTTCCCCTTTAGGCGGTAGACAGCTGGGACATTAGGTCTAGATAATGAATGGAATTAGGACTAGGAAGGGGGAACATGGAGGCACTCAGCCCTGAAACACTTTTGGAGAAGTACTGGTGTCATCTGCCAGAGCATCAGTTCTATTACTATTCATGAAACTGGTCCTGCCTTAAGCATAAAGGCAACTGGATAACTTTGGACCAGTTACTATCTCTCAATATTAAGAAGAAGGCAGTGGCAAACCACAAGGAAGGGCCCCTTCTGAGCCTCTTCCCCCACCCAATAGGCAGCCATGGGCTGTGCTGTCTCTTATCTGATCTTTCCCTAGGTAGCATCTCTTCGCCCTGTCTCCCATGATCTTTCCCACATGCCATTACATCTAGTTTGAATCAATGCCAGGCCTGTTACTTAGCAAAGTTTTATAGAACTATTATGTAACCAAGGATGTCCTGCCTGCCTGCCCCACTATGATTTTATGGTTTTCCCTATAGGATCTTGCTTTAGTATCATTACAGGTCATAGAACACATTGTATTTATCTCTCTGTTTTTAATTGAGAATCTCTTTCTACCAGGGGCAGAAAAAGAAAGAAAAATAAAATTGACTCATGCATTTCTGCTTTCAATAAAGATGGTTTATTGGTGTAGTGGATGATACAGCCCCATACCCCCAGCTGCTATCTTTTGACATTCATACTCTGATTTCTCTTCTGACATTCACTGCAATATTACTTTACAATAGATGGATGTATATGATAAAATGTTTTGCCTACATTGCCCTGGATGGTCATAAAATAAGTCAGGCCAGTGTTTTCCTGCTTCATCCTCCTTCCATCAGCTTGGATCAGTTGTATGCAATTTCCCCTTCCCCTTTAACAAAATATAGCTTCAAGCTTCTTGGTACCGTTTCCACAAAGGCATGACAGAGGTGTGGTTCACAGAACCATTGCTCTGCTGGGATGGTGAAGAACATAGAGACCTTAATGGGGATCTGGAAATGCTGGTGATTGATGTCTTTATACAACTCTCATTAGGCACCCACTTCAATGTGTAACATCCCATAAATTATATAGTGTGCTGTAAAAAGCTATAAATTGTCATTCTCTCCTTGAGTTATTACTATTAAATACTTTTATACTCCATTGCCACTGTGAGTTTCGACAGTTTTCCTGCCAGGTTCTTTGCTATCAATTCCTGGCAATTCCTGGGCTTGGGATTTGTGGAGACAGGGTGTCTGATTATGTCACACAATTGCCTTAAAGCTGTGAAGTCAGAGGTTAAACTGCTTTCCAGAGGGCAATATGATTGGCTCACCCAGCAACATTTCTCATTATCAGGCTTTTCTGAGGATTCATTTCAGATAGCTGTCTTGCCCTCATCTTCTCCTTCTGGATCACGCATGGAAGAATTTGGCAGTTTCCTAGTTAAGCTATTGCTATAAAAGGCCCAATGGCAAAATATGAAAAAAATAATCAATAAGGAGACCTTTATACTGAGGTGAAAAGCAGATCTTCATTTTTAACAGCATGGGTTCCAACGCAGCATTTATCTCTTTAGGTGTATCTTGTGCAGATTAGAATCAGGCATGTAGCAAAAGAGCAGCTGCTGTATTTAATGGGGAATGAGGAAAGATATCATCTTTAGCCTTCTTCCTATCAAGAAGTGCCATCAGAAGCCAGTATTCAACTGGAAAACCCATGTTTTGCATGGAGAATATTCCCAAGTTCGAACAGTTTTCATCCACTGCCAGGGCTCTTTCCTGATACCGTAGCCAGCCACAGTTAGTCTTAGCAAGATCAGAAATTATTAAAATGCAATATTAATTTATTTTGATCAAAAATATCAAAGTAATGGAAGGAAAAAGGATGGAATGTGGGTCATCTTCCTTCATTTTCAGCCTCTGGCTTTTAATGACCCCAAGGTAGGATAGCTATAACTTGATATGGAGCCAGGAGAAGCCAACAGCTTCTAATTTTTACATCACAGAAGTCCCACCAGCCAATGCCCCAGAGTACAACTTTTGCATGGAGGTCTCAAGTTTAATCCCAGCATCTGCCAATGAAGATAGAAACCATTTCCTAAATTCTGGAGGCAGTATTGGACTGGACAGACCATTTTAGTACAAAGCAAATGCACTTGGTTGGTTGGCGGAAGGATTTAGAGCAAAGCTGTTGTGAAAATTCTCAAAGGGGTCTAACATTCTTTGAAATGCAGGAGAATGCTATCTTTCATCACATCATGGGGTTTTGCCTTTCAAAAAACGACAACAACAGTATCTGTTTCAAACAAACTGATAAACAAATGATAGCTTAGCACTGATGATTGTGTCTGAGTCAATTTTGAGTATTTCCAAGAGAAATACTGCCAGGGTTAATATAAGCAAATGGGCAAGCATTTTAGATTTTTTTATTTAAATCTGCCTAGTTTGGAACTGATGATGAGTACTTTACAACATATTATTGATAATACAGGAATGTCTGCATGTTTTTTTCCCTGTGTCTGTTAAAAGTGTGCTTCCTTATAACACATGCAGATGTAAAGAGAATGCATTTAGTGGAAGATTTCTTTTGAAATATGGTGTTTTCTTTTTAATGTTCACTCATTGTTTTTAAATGTTATTATCTCTCAGCAGCCTTGAGGGACCAGGACAGCAAAATGAAATAAAAATATATTTATTCTCAGGGTCTCACAAGCCTCGTTTACTCTGCAACACAATTCCATTTGACATCAACAGTGTAATTATAGCTAATCTAATGCCACTGATACAGTTGACCATAAATTGTTTCTCTCTGGCTGAGTTCTGGGAATATTTTTTTTTCCTCCTTGGAGGTTAACATCAAGTCATGTTTTTTTTGGGGGGGGGGGTTATAATTGAATATTGCATGAAGATATTCATTTCCCCACTCAATTTGATTCCATTTCAAAAATATTATTTCATATCCTAGTGCTATTTCATCTCCATTTCTTCTTTCTTTCTCCCTTTTTCTTTCATGCTTCTAGCAGTGCTGTTATGAAGACTAGTTGCTCTAACTTGGAAATTATGTTTGAACAAGTGAAATATCTTTGATTTTTTGCTTGTCTGTTTTGAGCTGGAGTTGTCTTACCACAAGGCAATAGAGCAACAATGTCAGCTTGATTCAAGGGGTATTAGAGATTTATATTATTGTGTTCATACACCTTACATTTATTTCTTTTCTTCTAGTCAGTAAGAGTAAATTATCTATTCTTACCATCCTCCTCTTCCTGCCTTACCCATCTCTGCTTTGGTGGCTCATGAAGAAAAGCTAAAATGAGTTTACAAAATTGTACTCTCTACATTTTAACCAAGATAAAAGTAATGATTGTGATAAAATCAGTGTTAAGATCCTGTTAACCATTTTTGTTGGGTTTGGACCCAGAATAAGATTTATATTATATTATATTATATTATATTATATTATATTATATTATATTATATTATATTATATTATATTATATTATATTATATTATATTATTATTATATCATCATCATCATCATCTTTCTTTTCCTTTTTTGCACATTTTCATTCACAGCTAAAGCACCCCCTCTAGTGAACAAAGTAGAGAATATTTTGATCTGGGTAGTATTCAAACACTTTAATGGAGAATCAGAATAGGACTTTGCTGGAGAAAACTTTTTTCATCTGGAAACACAACAAATTGAGAGAAATCAACCTTCAATTCCTATTTTCCCATATCTTCCTCATGTTGTCAATTTTGGAGGTTCTGAAAAAAAACCCGAATCTTTCTAGCAGTTCAAATAAAATAACATATTAATTGCAAAGATGCAAGCCATTTTAACCATAATTGAAACTTAATATTACTAACATTGTGGTACAAAATATTACAGCTTTAAATTTTATAAGTAAATTGTAGTGCTGTTATTAAGCTATCTAAGTGATAAAGTACAGTCTGTAAAATATAATAACATAGAGTACAATTGTTAAGAATAGTAGATGTTAAACTATACACCTAAAATTAATGAAAGAATCAGTATCAGATTAATGCTAATGAAAAAGAAACTTTATTGTACAATGACCAACCAGTAAAATGCTTAACAATAATAACTAATACCATAAAAACAGTAATTTATTAAAGAATACACCCACGTAACCCAATTGCATATGCTCTTACATTTATAATTTTACAATCTAAAACCAAAGGCAAGATAAGAATTACATTGTGATCAGGTAACAGTCAAGGGGCCAGTTCAGGTGGCTTATGTATTGCCTTTCTGAGTCAAATTCACCGGCTTTTTTTTGGTCTTGTTTTTGTTCTAATCTATATTTAAAAAAAATATATTCTTTTAAATGTTGGTCATGGATCATAAATAAACAAATAAAATATACAGGTTCACCTACATGCAGTGTTTTTGCAAATCACCTTTTTCTTTTTTTAAAAAAAACATTGAACATTCTTAAGGATAACTGAACAGAACAAAAAACAAATGAAAATAAAATAATTATTTATTAGTACATCTAAGTTCTGCACCCATTTAATTGTACAATCTTTTAACCAATTCAGTTTCTGAGTCACAGTTTACCAACAGTTTGTAAATATGGCCCAGGAGATGCTCTGAGTTTTGTGTTGTAAGATTTTCTAGTTCAGTCTAATCTCTAAATATTCCCTCTTGTTTCCACAGTTCTTTAAAAACTATATTACTCGTCTCAACATTTTGCAACCAGTAAGGTGGAATATGCCATTAAAGTCTGGAAAGATTATATATTTGTCTTATTAATAATAAAATCTCTCCACTGCACAAATTTCTCTGGGCTTTCCTCTTCACAAAAATAAATATTCAAGAAAGAAGCAGGAGGGGATAAACCTGGGCTGTTTATTTCCTTGCATTTATCCCAAACTTTCATGACACTTATAAACTGTTTGCTTCTATTTGTGTCAATCCAGAGTTATTTATGTAGAACATCTGGAAGTCCTGCTCTGTCCATAGAGGTGGCTGGGCCATAAGGACTTAGCATCCAGTTTGTAATCCAAAATAGGCACTAGCTTGATAAACAATGTAAGGCCTGAATCTGCCAATCTGCCTCATTCTGTTGAATCCTGAAGAATCTTGCATTTAATCCTTGGCCTTTTATTAGACCATATGTAATTTGTTATGCTTTTATGCCAGTCTTTCAATACCTTGTTTTCAATATGTATTGGAATTATTTGAAACAAAAAGCTAAGTCTTCTCCTTCTCTTAGAAGAATATTAATTTTTATAGCTGCAATTCTTCCTAACCCAGGCAATGTCAGATTTCCCCATCTTAAAATGTCTACCATTATATTCTTCCAAATCATTGAATTGTTTTTTAAGGGTTGCTGTTGTTGTTATCATCATCAAATAAACTCCTAGACATTTAACCTTTTTGGCTGTAATACTGAAATGTGTTCTTCCTCTGAGGTTCCATCTCAGCATTTGGGTTTATTGGTCCAAAAACCTGACACAAAGCCATACTTGCTAATTTGACCACTGCAATTTTATTTTCTTGACACATTTTCCTTGCCAGTGGCTCTAAAGCTGGTAAAGATAAGGAAGGAGAGAAATGGCAACCTTGTCTTCCTTTCTTCAGTATAGTGCATTGTTATGATAGAAAGTCATTTACTATTAACTTTTCTCTTTATTCTTCATATGTACTCTATATCCATGCAAAAAAAAAAATAGCCACAATTCATCCTTTTACAAAGTTGCAAACATGAAGGACCATTCCAAATTATCAAAAGCTTTCTCTGCATCAAGCGAGATCATAGCTGCCTTGTTTTTCTGATTTATTTTATTGCTAATATTTAAAATATATCTGATACTGTCTCTCATGTATCTCTTTGGAACAAAGCCCGTCTAATCAGGATGTATCCATTTCATTAAAACTTAGCAGCCTACTAGAATTGGAATGATGCAAAGAAGATTACATGGTCCCTGCACAAATAACCCTTTCTAATTACATTTTACAATACATTTCCACAAATATAGAGCATTTTAAATATAAATATGATTAATAAATACATTTTAATACTATTTCTTTCCTTATTATGCACATTCTTTTTTTCATAACATATGCACTTGTATCTGCAAAATGCAAAGTATGAACACAAAAAATAACTCTAGCTTCTGTTTTGATTCAGAAAGCGTGAAATGATTAGACTCATGTTAAATCTGAACCACATAATTTTTGGTAAGGTTCCCCCCTCTCCTTATAAAAGAATATAGTTTCATAATTGAAAATTAGAGTTAAGCAACCTAACTTGGTTAATGAACACAGTTGCAATTTTGAAAATATGTCCTGGATAGTACCCTAAAGTTGTTACCTTAGAAAAGTTGTTGCTTCATAAAAGGGTTAGTATGGATGTGACATTGCAATCACAAAATATTCATTTACCAGGAGTAATTGATGAGATTATTCCTTGACATCATAGGACCTTCCCTACAATTCTAAGTTTATAGTTAACTTTTTGTTATCCAGATGGACATCTCTAAAAACAAAGAAGGGAACTATAGGTATCTTACACTTCTATTTTCTAAGATGGCCTCTGAGTTCTTTGAAGATCTCAGAAGTTTATGATCCTAAAGTCTGGCTTCTTGTTTTGCAGCAGGCCACTTTTTAATTTATTTTGTCTTCATTAAACAACAGTGGAGAATAATGGAAATTCATTTATAAATAAAGCTGTTCAGTTCTACTTAGATTGGGTCTCTGGTTGTTTTTTCATCATTCTGAAGAAAAGTAGGGGTTCACTTTTTCTTGTTTTATTTCCATCTTACTGGCCTTGTAAGATGGAACATACAAACATACATATTTCCATCTTACTGGCCTTGTAGAACGTACAAACACTTTCCTAAGAGCCATGAATATACTAGCATGAAGATTGGATAAGTGTGCATTGACCCTTCCGAATTTCTGTCTGGATCTATGCATGTAGAAACGGAAACTACAGTATGTAGGGCTAGATCAAGGATTATGGAGTAGTGATTTGTATGTTGTCTGATTTATGCGATTTGGTATATAAAAAGAAACGAAAGCATTTTGAGCACTGAGAAGATATTGTTCATTGATGTTTACCCATAATCAGCCTTGCCTTGGGGAAAATAACTTCGCAAACTGCTGAACAATTGCTATTGATACAAAATAAATACAAATATCTGGCCAGAAATCTCTGGATTCTGCAGATGACTATAATGCTGGGTTTTGGCTGAGAAACAGGCAGAAAATCAGAATTGAATTTTTGTTGAGCAGTTTTCAAAATGGCAAATACATACTTTGTGTTCACTTAATTTGAGTTAATGTGGGCTAGGGAGGGAGCCAAAGAAGATCTCCAAAGAGCTAGAATCTTCCAAAAAGATCAGTTTCCATAAGCAAATATGCTAAGCTATCAAAAAAATGAACATCTTTTGAGATGCTGCTCAAATGGCCAAGCATTAAATATTCAATTTACATTATTAATTATTTGAAAAAGTCACAAAAGAAAGCAAGCCTGTCTTCTTGTTAACTAAAAAAGAAAGAATGGACAGTTTGAACTTTGTAGCTCTCTCTGGTATCTCTCTAGGCTTTAACTAGAAAAATTTAAAATATTCTATAACCAATGATTAGAAGTTTGAGAACTTAGATCGATCTATCCTCATAATCTTAAAAAATGAACTTTTATGTGTAAATATGGCAAAGATAACTTTTTGTTTATCTGCTTTGGCAAATGTATACATCATTTTGACACATTTAAGTAAGACTCTTATAAACTAATAGAAATTAGTAGCACATATGCATAAAGGGAAAACTCTGCCAAGACCTCAGTTGCTATTAATTTGGAGGAGGAGAAAATTGCCACTTTGCCACTGTTTTGATTAGTATAGGAACAAGTTAGAGGTGGAGGCAATATTGTCAACCTTTCAATTCTTCCTCAATTCAAACTTATATTATATGCCCTGGAAAAAAGGTCTTTTTTTTTTTTTTAAATCCATGAGTAAGACTTTTTGGATGCATCTCTAAAAGACACAAAAGTAAACATCAGCTCATAAATAAATGTCCTGAGGTGAATTCCCAGATTTGAAACTGATGTTTAATTAATAAACAGTAAGAATACCCAAACCATGAACATTTCATTTCCATCTTGATATGTATTTGTGAGCCTTCCATAATGTTCCTAGGTCTGTTTGGATAACTTATTCACCTGTAAAATGACTGGGGATGCTATGTTAGTTGTTCTTAAAGAATTTGTACAAGGTTGATGCCTTTGAGCTCCCTACTTTGTGGTTGCAGGAACAACCTGTTTTCTGTGAACACCACTTCCTGTGAACATTACTTCCTTTGAACATTTTTTTCCTGAAGATATGAAAGACTTTTATGTTCCCCAGTGGTAATAATAGCATGCCTGATTTACATGTAGATTCAAATTATTTTATGAATTGCTTTGGTGTGTAGAATGATAAACCTGAAAGGGAACTGCCTGATAAATGTCTTTCTTTTACAGCTACCATGTTTCTTTCTAATGTGGCAGCATAATCCTGTCTTATTATGAGGCAATATATTCTAATAGGAGACAAAGTACTTTAGTATCAACTCTTCATCACTTGTCTTCCATAAGCTTCCTTAAGGGCACCAAAAAACCATACTGGGCTATTTCAGCTATGTTATCTTGCTGTACATGTAAGCCAAGTATCTCAGAGAAGTTTACTGATAAAACAGGGCTAGGATGATGTCTTAATTCTTAGATATCTGGTAGTTGGAGAAAATATTGGGGTTGAACAGGTTGTATTTTCTACTCTTCTACTATGCTGTTGATAAGCTTTTGGAAACCTCTGAGGGGAATGAAGTAGAGTTGTATGTGTGTGTGTGTGCACTTTAGTTTTTCTAAGTTCCAATTTGTGTTCTCAAGATGTGTTCAATTTCAACTAATAAATTCTTAGTCATGTTGACTGAGGAGTATGGGAGTTAACGTAACCCACCTGGAAGGTACCAGGTTGAAGAAAGATGATTTTTTAAAAAAACTCCTTAAATAGCTGGAATTGGGCAAAGAAAGGTAGATAGAATTGTCCATAAATGCAAAGGAAGACCCTGTTTAATCATTCTTTACAAATGTATAATGTATCCCTCCTGTCCCATATACTTTTTTCATTCCCAAGGGATGATTATGGTTTAAAAAGATGGAGAAAAGACTTGTACCTTCCTACTGTATATGTCATCCACAGTTTCTTCTAGATTTCATTGCCTGTCATTGGGAAACACCCATAATTTTTTTCATAGTCACAAGTTGGCATCCATTGAGTATTTTTAGATGATGGACTAATTTTCCCCCAGTCCTAAAATCTTTGAATGTCACTTTGCAGTTTGGAAGAGAATGTGGCAGAAAGAGATGGCTAAGGACACTTTAGAATTCAAGGAAGTTCTTTCTGTAGACCTAGTGTGGGGTTGGAGTTTACTTAGTTTCTGACAGTACCTGCTGTATTCTTTTTTATATTCGTAAATAAGCCAAATCTACTATGAAAATCCAGTGTCCTTTCATCTTATAGAAATCAGACCAGATTAGTTCTGCAACTAGATCCAATTTTTTGAAACCTGGGGTGGTATGGAGAAAAGTGAACAGCGGGATTAGCATGTACATTAGATGTCTCCAACTCTTTGGAACAGTGAGAGCATCTTGAAAGCAAGTCATGGACACATGTCAAAAATGGGAATCATCAGGAGATTCACCATTCATGAAATAGCTGCAAGGGAGAACTTCTCTGTCCATAAAAGTTACCCCCCATGAATGGAAATTGGGAAGGATTTTCCCCACCACCTCCTCTATGTCCCCAGGATGGTTTCTAGCACCCCAGTTTATTTTTATATTTTTTATACACTGTTGGGACACTGCTAAAAAAGGCCTTGGATTCAACCAGTTGCCATTTCTATTTTCTAAAAATGCCTATTGGGTCTCTGCAAGGCTTACAGTCACCATCATCACCAACTGGTTACAAGGTTATTGTTTCGCATGGTATCACTTTCCTATTTGTTGTTTTTATTTGCTCTAGAAATTTCTTTTAAGAATGTGGGATGTTATCCAGAAGCATTCTACTGAAAACAACCACCACCACAACCTAGCCAATAGCTGACTAATTCCAACAGCTGGAGAAAACTATGGAGCGAAGGAAACAAAAAAAAATTTCTAACTTGAATGTGTAGGGCCTAAATAGAGCCCAGTGATAAAAATGCATTGAAAGGAAACCTAGGTTTGTTTGCTTTTGACTATGAAGGTAAAGTAATGTTTATTTCATTTGCATGATCTAATAAAAAGGCATGGAAAAGACAAATGCTTCAAAGTAAAATGAGAAATTTGCAACCGTTTCTATGTGGATTACCATTGTTATCTTGTTTGCTCAATTGATGCATAATACATTTATATTGGATTCAAATTGTAGTAGGAATGGTTTCTCTTCTTTGTCTTTGTCAGTCTGTTTTATATGTGAGGACAAGATAATATGGCATTCTAATTAGCTCAAGTGAGCTGGTAATGAAATAAAAAATGTGTTTGGGTTGCTGTTCATCAGTGGTAGCAAAAATAATGGAAAGGTGAATCTCTTTAAAGGATTTCTTTCCTATCAATGGTTCAGAATGTTTTGAGTGGGTGAACTAAAAGTGATCAAAAATAAGCATCAGCTCTGCATTGCAGATTCAAAATGAAAATAAATTTTCCTGCATGTGGAAAATTTTGGAATCTGCAATAGAAAGCACAACATGTGGAATAGAATGGACAACAACTAATCACAACTTCTTCTTTCTTACCCAAGAATCTTGTTCCTTATTTTGGAAAAAGGAAGGATGTGTGATATAATTGCTTTCTGTGGCTTCCAGGACACCAATATGTATTTTGGTCTATCTCTTCCCCTGGTCTTAAGATAGATGTTTGAGCAGGACCAAGAGAATGTAGAAATTGCCCTTCCTTCCTTCCTTCCTTCCTTCCTTCCTTCCTTCCTTCCTTCCTTCCTTCCTTCCTTCCTTCCTTCCTTCCTTCCTTCCTTCCTTCTAAATGATGGACACTTAGGATGTTCACAAGCCTTTGCAGATAATCAAACTGGGTGCTGAAAAAAAGAAGGTGTCTTGATGCATTTAGCTGAGGCATTTGCATAATTTCAAACCAACTTTCCCCAATCTGGTGATCTGCAATTAAGCTGGGGCAATCTCTTACAGAACTTCAAGGCAGCATTAATGTTGGTTTGAAATGCTAGCTGGAATGCTGGGAGTTGTAGTTCTAACACATCTTGAGAACAGCAAGTTGGGGAAAACAGTTGGACTTCAAGCTGCTTTCTGATATTTCAGAACTTTCATAGTTGTCAAAAGCCTAATTTTGAAGTACATCCATGAGAGTGTTTGTAAAATCGGTTCACCCAATATCATTGTCAACAGCAACAAATATTCAGTAAATTAACTTTTTTTTACCCTTTTGCAAGCTATTGATCCCTATTTTCATTGTACCATTAACATTTCTAAACAACAAAACACCATTTTGCTATATTATTGAGTCTATGGATTCAATTGATCAATTAGTTCTATAGATTTAATTCAACTGCCTTTCCTTTTCAGTGTAATAGCCTATGCTTGGCATGTTGGCATGGTATAGCAAAGGCATGAAGAGAAAAAATTGTAGGTTTACTGAGATGAACACTTGGTCAAAAAATCCATGCACACACACAAACAGGAGTAGAGTAAACATGTTATGGATGCATCAGTTGTCAGCAAATAAACCTTTCAGCGTTGGGGGCATTCTAGTTACTTAGAGCACTTATTTTTAATGTCTGCCTGGGGACTGACAATCTTTTCTAAGCACTGAGTTTCCCTTAAGAAACACTTTGGCATTTGGTGAGGATTTAAATGTTCAAATCATTAGCCCTTAGAAGTTAGCACATTTTATAATGGAAGGTGTTGAGTAACAGCATCATTAAGGAGACCATGTCTTTTAATTTGCTATCTGGCAGGTAGAAAAAAGTATCTTTGCTGTTTGGCAAAACATCTGCATCATTCTTTCATTTAGTTTCCTAAGACAGCCTTCATATTCTACCCATTGTACTGGTACCTCCTTGGTGGCTTATAGAAGAAAATACATCACATCTTTAAAAGGCAAGCTAGCCTCCTCTCGCATATCCCACACATTTATATCTCCCTTTCCACCCACTGAGCAAACAAAATGTCCGTGAAATGCGTCTTAGTCACAACAACCCTATAATGCATACAGACTAGCTGAGAGGGAATTGGAACTCTGATTTCAGTCAATGCTGAAAGGCCGTTGAGAGTAAAATTACCAATTTATATAAAATAAAAACCTGTTGGGACTTGGAGCTTTTTAGTATGTGCTAACAACACATATGATCACATATTCTGATTGATATTTGATTAGAGTTCATGATATGACATCCTCCAAAATAACAGAGACCTGTTTGATTCCCCTTTGTCCCTCAAGAAACTTGGAAAAGTGTTTTTCTGTTTAGGGGGCTTCAGTTCCATAAAATGCTAGATTGTGAGTTGAATTAATTAGATATTGGTTCTCTAGGATCTGTGGACGTGGTCAAGGCTGCTTGATGTTTCATGTTATGGTTTTATTTGGAGTTATACTACCCCTTTATTGTCACCTGTTGTAAGAATGTTTTAAGGTTTTGAGATGAAATAAGCTAAACCAGCCAACAACCATTTCAACTACCTCTTACCCTCCCTCTAAAATAGGAATTGTAAGTGAAAATCAGAATCACTTTGGCTGGTCCCAAAGAGCCTCACTTCTTTGGGAAGAGTCTTAGAGAAAGACCTTCACTTTACTGTACAGAACAGCTCACACCATGCATTTTATGTATGCTGTTTCAATCTCAGGGTTCTCTAGGCTGAAACTACGGAAACCATCGTCAGGTATGCACATGTTTAAGCCACAGTTAACCTAACCATGACTTAGTTAATTAACCCTATGGGAGGGGAGTTACAGAACACACTGGGCTAAAGTTGGGTTGCTTAGCTTGCGTTTCAGTCAATACCGCTTCAGTAGAGGCAATTCTAAACAAGCTAGTTTAACTTAGCAAGTCATAATATGGTATGTTTGGTTTTAACTTAGCTGGTGGCATGAACTCAGCCATTTTGGCCAATTCAACAAACCGTAGTAAAAATAACCCATTACTCAGCACACCCAGATCTTTTGGAAGGGTGTTATCTAGCCAGTTTGGTCTAGTTTGCAAGGACCAGCTGTTAACTTCACCTCACCAGATATGGAACATGCCTAGGTCCACCATACTGCAGCCACTTGGGTGCCCAGGGACTTCTAAGTGGTCCTGTGGTCTTATATAGAGGATGAGCACACAATATTACACAATAAGGTGGTTTGTTCAGCCATTTACAAACCATGGTTTATGTTAAGTGAGTAATGCAAGTCCAGCTAGTTGTTTTATGTAGTAAACTATGGTTACATAGACCATGGCTTACCTTGATGCGTGGTCAAGCTCTTTGTCTTTCTGGGCAGGATCCTTTTCTTGATTTTGTGAGAGTGAGGAAAGTTTACAGTTATTTAACTGATAATTAGATATACTGTTACATATCCAGAATGGACTGAATGAATTCCACATAATAATTGACCATCCATTGAGACCCTGGGCCCATGGAACTACCTGATGCTCTATTTTAGCAATTCTAAATTTAGGGAATTTATGGAAAAAAATAGCTCAGCCACGGATATCACATTTGGATCCTCTGACATATAAGGCCATCCCCTGTCATGGTTGCTAATACCAATTTAGGATAATACATTTCCAGCTTTTTCTGAAGTCTTTCCCAATGATTGATTGATTGGTATAAAGATTTCATCTCTTCTGGAGTACAGATGGCCTTTAGGACTGCACCACCTTACTTTATGCATAGCCATGAACGTCCCATCTTCAGGAAGTGCAGAAAATGTTTTGATAGCCAGAGAAGCAATATATGGGGTGATTGAAGTATACAACTCACATAAAAATTTAACTGGTCTGCTAGCCTCCAAGCTTCTTGAACAACAGACAATCATAATAAAGAAGGTCCTAGCTTTATAAGAATCTTCTTGCATTATCACATGCCAATTTATTCCAAAAACCTTTTATAAAATTTGCCAGCTGAAATTTGGTACACTGAAAAGGAATTGTGGTGAAGATTTTAGCTTTTTAATGAATGCTGACATTTTCCCAGCCTTATTATCTCCCAGCCATACTGCAGGAGTACTGGTTGGATCTGACATTTTCTGTGAAGGCATTATTAATTTCTATTATGAATAAAGTGGGCAGTCAGGAACTCACCAAAAATGCTGTAATCATAGCGGATGGCTTGATTTTTTTTTATTTTTTATTTGAAAATGTGGTCATTGCAGCTTTGATATCATCTCCTTTGTCCTAAATCAGGACAGATATTTCTTGTCTCAGTCACTTTCTCCTCTGCTCACTTATTAATTGGTTTCTCTTTCTCTTTTTGCTTTGATGTAAAGTTGTGGCTGGGTTCACATATTGTGCTAAGGCAGCCGAGATTTGTTTAACAATTTATGGAATAAACTATTGTTTGCAAACTCACTTAAACTATAAACTTGGTTTAAAAGCTACTTGTTAAGACAAATCACATTAAGGCTTAGTATAATGCTCGAATTTAGCTTCTGAAATTCTTTCTAACTTTATTTTACCAGCAATGGCCATAGGAAGTATCTATTTTTTATCCTGTGTAATGAAGAAATGTATTGTGTCTGTGTGTCTGCTCTGCCTGCGATGTGTCTGCATAGGTTTGTATACCCTGTGAAGCATGGAGTGAGCTGGGTGGCACAGGGTCTGCTGTAGGTCACATGATCAAGAGGGAGGGGGCTTAGAGTGGAAGAGTCAGTCAACATACCAGGTTTAAAAGAATGACTTAACATGATGCATCAACTCCATTTTTGTCTCTTAGCCTATCATTTCACATTGGGTTGTAATAAAAAGAGGAAGCATTGAATATAGGCAAGTAAATGTCATGAATGTAAGCCATATTAGGAATGACTGTGCTTATTCAATAAATAATGAGTACTTCACATAATGTATGAACCCAAACATTAGGGCATAGTTTTTTGGCGGGGGGTTGCGTGTGTGTGCCTTCGAGTCAGTTTTTGACCCCTGGCAACTGCCTGGACAAGTCCATGCAGTTTTCTTGGCAAGGTTTTTCAGGAGTGGTTTGCCATTGCCTCCTTCTTAGGGCTGAGACAGAGTGACTGGCCCACGGTCACCCAGGCTGGCTTCATGTCTAAGGCACGACAAGAACTCATGGTCTCCCAGTTTCTAGCCTGATACCTTAACCAATACACCAAACCGGCTCTACTTAGGCCATAGTGCATTGTGGAAACTCACTCTTTCCAAGAAAGTCTTCGCAACATGGAATTTTAAAATGGGTCAAGTTGAGTTCACACAGTATGTTAAAAGACAAAACAAAAACCTGCTGGGTTCACATAACCTATGATGCCCAAGCAAACCATAATATCATGACGTTGTTCACAAACATGCTTAGACTGTGATAGGGTTTCTCAGAATTAGCTGAATCACAAGCTACATATATCCCAATCAGGATTTTAATTTTATGAACCCGGTCAGGAAGTTTTTATATTCACACAAGTTGACCAAACAGAAAGTCACTGTGGGGTAAGAATGTCTTCTTGCATTCAAAAATGTAATTGTATGATAGGCATTGAGAGAAATTTGTTGGCGCTTAATAAAATTAAGTAGAAGCAGGCAGATCATGCTTCTGCAAAATAAAGTGAAAAAGATGGAAAAGACAGTGTTGAAAAAGTCATTATTTCAGCATGTGTCTTCTCCATTCTAACATTCACCAAAGCTAGTTGATCTGTGCATCCTTAATCAATAATATCTATTTATGGTCTCACTCTTACCATACATCATTCTTGTGAAGATCCAACAGAATACTCATGATTCAAAATTTGTATTGACAAATGTTAATTTAAAAAAGAGTAATTATAGAATTGCATCTTACCGTATCATTTAAAAACACCAAAGATAAATGTTTTCCTTTTGATTTCCCTTCCCACTACAATATTTTAATGCACACAAAATATTTTAATACATATTAAAGGATGCCTGGAAAACATCTTTGCAGCATGTTCCCCCCCCCCAAACTTTTTTTTTTTTTATTACAGTCATAGTTTGACAGGGTATAAAAACCAAAATGCAATTATAATGCAAATGTCCTTGTGCTTAAAATTAGCTTTGCATTTAAGGGACTCATTTATGATTAATAATCAGTTGTATTTCATTTGTAATATGTAACATGCTGTCCTATTGTTCCCCACACCACAATTGTTAGAGATAGTTTACTGTAATTGCCAAAATGACTTATTCCCCTGATGATGAGCTAAGAAATAATTAAACCTCCAGCTTTATGGCTTGCTGGTCCTGCCTGAAGACATTGCCAACGTTTATCAGGAATTCTGCAGTACTGCAGTGGGGGCTGGCGGCTGACAATAATATTGCAGTATTACTGGCACATTGTTGTTGTCACTGCCATTACCTTATACCAGTGTTGTCCAAACTTGGCCACTTTAAGATGAGTGGACTTCAACCCCCAGAATTCCCCAGCCAGCCATGCTGGCTGGGGAATTCTGGGAGTTGAAGTCCACTCATCTTAAAGTGGCCAAGTTTGGACAACACTGCCTTATACCATATTCAAGTCCCAGTTTTAAAGCAGATTTTCTGCCTACTTGATTGCTTAAGTCGTGATTTTTTAAAAGTATTTACTAAAATGGTTTTAAGGCACAGACATAGATAAGTGGAATTGTGCTAGAATCGGGGTGCTGGGGAAGAAATCAGATCTCCTTTTCTTTGTTCTGCAGTATGTGAATCTGCTTACCGACACACTGTTTAGAGATGTGGCACATAGCTTAAATACTCTAGCAGTGAACCCAAATCCATTATTCCTGCCTCAGATATTTATATTCAGGTTGGGGTGTGTGTGATATATGAGGCAGAAAATCACAGAAGCTGCCTTCTTGTCCTGCTGACACCAAGGACAGCTTCTTAACTGGGTTATTACCACATTAAATCCATCAAACTAATCTCATACTTGTCAGTTCAGTCCAAGTTCAGAACAGCAAGACTATGCTGGGTCAGCATAGCTGCTCAAGACTAGATTTACTGTTCCTGGCTCTGGGACACTCCTCCTGGTCATCCTCATCTGAGGAAGACTTGAGACAAGACTATGACAAGCTTGTTCCCCTTTCATATCATTCAAAATATCTTCTTCCTGAAGTGGCTACTTTACTATATCTAATGGCTGATGGTGCTTGAGTTTTGTCATTCTTTTCACCCCAAGACCGTGTTGCTGCACTTGCTTTCTGGACATGAGAATGACTCATCTTTTCTGACCATTACCTAGGCTCCTTCCAAGAAATGTATGTCACTGGAGCATATCAGGCAAACAAGGCTCTTTTACTAGATTCAACTAATGTGCAAAGATAAGTCACACTAATAGCCCTACTCACTTTCATTTTTAAGAACTATATAAAGACATGCTGGCTGTTCTGTATAATGTACCCCTGGAGGTCTCTTCTTAGAGGTAGATCTGGATTTCCCTCAGAACTAGTGTGCTTTGGGGAACATTAAGCTAGCTAGTGGGAATATAATTTTTTTAAGGGGACAATCTGCTTCTTAGGTTGCTGAAAGTCCCTCTTCTGATTGTGAAAAAGAAGCTGAACTCAGAAGGTAAAAGCTTGTAAATCACTGAGGAAGTGCCAATTTAAGGAGGAAAAAGGAGGACATCTTTTGGAACAGATTCTGCTATGAATAGAGGCAGCGAGGGCCTCTTCAAGGCTGTATTCACTCAACATAGCTATCACATCAGCCACTTCTCTGGGGTGAAAATATATCCCTGTGAACCAGTAGTGCACAATCATAAATACTGTAAATACCCTGGCCAAATAAGGAGAGACATCTTTGGTGACCACTCAGCTGCTCCAAAGAGGTTACTCCATGTATTGGGGAAAAAAAGTTTTTTTCTTTTTTTGAAAAAGTTGTGAACAGGCCCAACTTCACCATGGATGGAGTTATAGAAGGCTTATCCTCCCACCTATAGAGGAATGCAGAGCTAATCTTGAAGAAGGAATGCTAGAGTGGTTGTGTAAACACCAACTCAACCCTGAGAAAGTGGGAGAAGTGAGAAGAAATGTAAGATTACTCTGCCTTGATTCTCTTTGGTATAAGAGGGGCAAAGAGGAACTCAGTCAGGTTTTCAAGATTCAGTTATTACACTCTGCAAAAATAAAATAGAGTTCTGGTAGCTATTCTGGTATCTGTTTCCTGACCTGGTCTACCTCAAAGGGCTGACACTACCCCCTTTCTTCCCATCTTAAGTAAACCATAAAACAGATGGAGTACCAGCAATAGAAAGAAAGGGTTAATTCTCTGTTAAATTTGGCACCCCTATTCATAAAACACCGTTGACTAGGGCAGTGTTCCTCAACCTTAGCAACTTTAAGATATGTGGACTTCATGGCTGGCTGGGGAGTTCTGGGAGTTGAAGTCCACATATCTTAAAGTTGCCAAGGTTGAGGAACACTGGACTAGGGGATTGTCTGGAGCTAGAGGAAACTTCCTCTTCTCCACCATTGTTGAAGTTAGTTGTTTGACATGCTATTCGACCCTAACCCATACAAACAGGGCCTAACAGTCTGCTGAGTCTTGGGTGTGGTTCCATGAAGTTAGCCTTAAAAGTCTTCAGTCCCAGATTCTTGGCCGGTGTCACATTGCTGATAGCTTCTGACCTTGCAGAATCTTTATATATATAAGAATAAGTTTATTCTTATTTACTGAAAGACTGACTGTTGGACTGACCCCAGACACTTCCTCTGGGTATTTTATTGCTTTCCATCCTGCTTCACCTTGTGCTTGAGGCTGACTTTTGACCCTGGTATGAATTACCATGTTCTGCTTTACCACCTTCATTATCAGATTGTTTGCCCTGGATAGGAATCTGGAGGAAAGAGGGAGAGGTTGCTGACTTTAATGATTTGTGGATTTTACACATGTGCCATTAACCATCATGAGAATGAGGGGTTCTTCTGATGTTCAGATGACACAGATAGGTAGGTTGCATATGCATAAATTCCCTACTTTCATACTTACTAAAAATATTACTGTTCTTTTGATGCTTCTTCGTTTATTAGCTCTTTTGATAATTCTTCTGTGGAATGAAAACTCCTCACACTTCCTACTGTTTTCTTAATAGAAATTGCAACAGAAATGAAAGGTTAAAAGGAATTCTGAAGTGGCAGAGCAGGTTAGGTTGGGTGTGTGTGATGGAATTTGCATTGTCTCTTGGGGAGATTGATGTCAGGTTTAGCCCAAACAACTCCAAGAGACAATGCAAATTCAATTCTACTGAGTTTATTAGCTACAACCTCTAGACAGAAAATCTCCCCAGACTGAAACCTAGCTCCCAAGCCAGCCAGCCACAACACCCTGAATTCCTCAAGGAGGTGCCAGCCTCATCCTCCTGAACTTCCCACGCTCCTCCGGTGAACTAAGAACACGCTTATCTCCCTGAGCCTGGCCTTCATAATTCCATTCCATCACAGTGTGTGTCCTAATAGTGTCCGAATAGTTACAATAATAGTTATCATATGCATACTTGCCTTAAAAGATGTTAAAGTGGATCTAAAGTGGTTCCTGAGTTAGACATTGTCACCATGCAGAATGTTATTCACGTCAAGCCTTCATATTGTCCCTGCCACCGCTTCCTCCCTAAAAAATTCATAGCTAAAGCATCGATCAATTCATATTGGCTCCTCCAGTTTACATTTTTAATATTGAAAGTCAGGAGCTTGTTCTTTGGTATGTTTCATAAATCAAAGGTTTCCCCCCTTTATTTTATAAAATGGAAGTGTTTTCCTCACTACAGCAAAACTGTGGACAGACTTGAGGCGATGAATTTGCACAAGGAAAATGTTGGAATAATACATTCAGAATCAATATTTTGCTCCTTGACACAAAGACGGGGGGGGGGGGGGGGAGTGTCCCTAAAATATCAGGCTCAGATACATCTGTCTTAAGCAACTTGTAGGGGGAAAAAAAGACCAATAGGACTTATCTAGAGAGATGGAGCTGTGGGAATATCTGTCAAGACATATTGATTTGTTGCCATACAATGTAGTTTTAAAGGATTTGTACTTCACAGAATTCACTGCAAATGTTCTTCAAATTTGGGGGATTAAGATTACAAGTGTAAATCAACACAGTCAATGGTTTAGATGACTTGGTTAAGAACAGAAAGAAAGCAGTGCTGAAATCATGTTTGTCTGGAGAGGAACATTTTGCTCCCAAAAAGTAATGTTTGCTGGGGAGAAACTTTCTTCTCTCTGATTTCAGGATTTGTTTTGAGTGCAGACATTTGTTTGATGTTTTTTTTTTTTTTCATGTTGGGGTGGGGAAAGATTTTTGCCACTTCATTTCCACTAATGGCAATATGTGATATAACTGGTTGTTTTCCATGATGTCATGGTATGACAAAGTCTTGTTATTATTTGCGTGCATTGTAACGTCATCTAATTTGATGGCTGGTGTGGGTCTTCCGGGCTGTGTGGCCATGGTCTTGAAGTCTTGTTTCCTAACGTTTCGCCAGCACCTGTGACCGGCATCTTCAGAGGGCAGGAGCACAGACAGGAGCAGTTCTCTCTGTGCCCAGGGTGAAGTGACCCTTTTGTCTCTATTGTCTCTATATAGATATTGTCTCTATAAATACCCACAGAAGGGTCACTTCACCCTGGGCACAGAGAGAACCGCTCCTGTCTGTGCTCCTGCCCTCTGAAGATGCCGGTCACAGGTGCTGGTGAAACGTTAGGAAACAGAACTTCAAGACCACGGCCACACAGCCCGGAAGACCCACACCAGCCATCGTATGCCGGCTGTGAAAGCCTTCGACAATACATCATCTAATTTGCTAAATGATATCTGGTTTTTGAAGAAATGCTTGAGAAAGAAGAAATAAAGGGAGGGAATGTAGAACTGAAGGAGTGGGAGTGGGGAACAAAATGAATATAGTGGGGAGTAATTGAGGTCATTTTTTGCATCAAACATTCTTTTTGCTCTATAAAATCCTAATATGTGTACACCAAGCTATAGCTATAACTCTAGGTGTCTTCCTGAAGAATTGTAAAACTACCTTCATACAATTTTGGCTTTTGGTAGCCAATAACTGAGTGCAAAACAATATTGTAAAAAATATTTTTATGGTTAAAAATAGTAATTTAGAACTTTGTTTTGTTCATCAAATATCCATGTTTTATTTGCTCTAAAGCTTTTTAGAATTGTATGAGTGTAGTACTTCTGGGTGAATCTTCCAAATATGACTTTTGTTTTACAGACAAGTAAGCTTTCATTTCAGTAAATGTAAGCTATGTTCTAATGAAAACACTTCTATATGGTTTCTGTATGCATTATCTGGGAGATGGTGTTCACTCAATGTACACTGGAGTTCTAATCTGTACTCCTATGAGTTATAAGGATTCTGTTGGCTCCATACTGCATTAAATAGGTACGTACTAATGACTAACATTCTGTTTATTAACCAGGCTGCAGTTGACACTCTCAGTTTTATGTGGTTCTAAACTGATCCTTGTGTCACCCTAAAATGATATTGTAGTTTAATCCTAATGATGGATTTCCACAGAACTAGCTGTTTTTATGGCTTGTTTATCTCTATTGTGGTTCCTTTTCATTAACGTTTAGTTATGTCTTCAGCTATTGAGTTTATATATGGCTAATTGGCTCTTTCTGTGCTGGTCTGCAGTAATTAAAAAGTAGTCTAATAGAGCTGTTTTTAGTCAGAGCTAACCAGGATAGCATTTAAGTGTTTAATAGCACCACTGCTTGGTTTTTCTATGATTTCTCTAGCTTTAATTGGACTCCTACTTGCAACAAAATTAACCAATTTTCTTAATCTCTGCCAGATTCATGTCATTTTATAATGACTTAAGCTGTGGACAACTCACATTTGATTTGAACATAACATTGCAATGAAAATAATCAAAACTGTGTTTTCCCTTTTCCAACTTACCTGTTTTGGTTATTCAGCTAGTAGAAAAAAAGAGTAAAAGCTAGCAAATCGTTGTATTCATTTATTTAAAATGTGTGTAAGAAAGAACTTAGTTTTTAGTGTGCTTTCTCTCTGTACCCATGCTTTCCCCCTGTCCCATTAACACATATATTCAAAGCTATGATGTAAAATAAACTAGACACAGAGATCTTTTTAAAGCTTATATAAGCCCCATTTAGTTGACCTAAAATTGCATGTGTTAAATTCCAGTTGCTAACTATAAAGGAGAGTCTCAGATTCTCTAATTTAAGTGATTTCATTATACTGACCCACTAGCTAAATGGAGTGAAAAATACAGCATTTGCTTAACTAAGGTTACACTCATAAGCATGTTTCTAAGTGGCAAGCCTAACTGAAACACAATGGAATTTATATTAGAATAAGCCTACCTAAGATTGTGCTGTAAGTTAGATTTAAATTACCTGTTGGCATCGGTGAAATTAAAAAGATCCAAAGGAAATTAACTATGTTTCACTCCTATTGAAATAAATATTGACTAAATTATCCCACTGGATTTCAGTAGGAATAAAGCATTGATAACTGCCTCTGTATCCAACCCATTTAATTTAATCCATGTTTTTATAAAATAAAAGCATTTTTCCTTCTTTATCTTGGGATAAACTACATCTTTTAACTTGATGCCTCTTGCAAGGTTGATTGATTATGTGCCATCAAGTCAGTGTCAACTCCTTTTTAAAAAATAATTTAATCTTTTTTTGTTTTAGATTACAAAAATAGAGTAGCAGAATATAAAAGATATACAATACAAAAACCATTAACAAAGAACAACAAAATTAAAAGGAAACCAAACCAAAAAAAAAAAAAAAAGTAAAGACAAAGACACCCCAAAAAACTTTGAAAAACTGTAACAGAACAAATTGTAATACTAAATAACGAACATATATGCTAAACATATAAATGTCTTTGATTTACAAAAGATACCTTTTAATATCATATTATTATCATGTACAAAAAGATAGAAGGAAATTACCTAATAATGCCACTATACAGTGGAATCTCGGTTTACGAACTTAATACGTTCCGTGACTCTGGTCGCACCCCGAATTGGTAGCAACCCAAAGGAAATTTCCCCATAAGGTTCAATGTAATTACTGTTAATCTGTTCTGGCGTGGAGGACAGGGAGGCGGCTATTGCTTGGAGGGAGATTCCCCGTCCCTACGACCACGTGTCAGGGGTGGAAAATGGCCATGGACCACGTGTCAGGGGCGGAAAATGGCCGCGGACCACGTGTCAGGGGCGGAAAATGGCCGCGGACCACGTGTCAGGGGCGGAAAAATGGCCGCGGACCGTGTCACGGGAGGGAAAATGGCCGCGTATCCTGTTCGTACCCCGAGGCGGAGTTCACAAACCGAGGTAAATTTTTGCAGCCGGAGCTGGTCGTAACCCGAAAAGTTCGTTAACAGAGGCATTCATAATCCGAGATACCACTGTATTATAGTAAAATATCATAACATCTATGCCAAAAAGAATATATTGCTTCATTCTTTGATTAGCTGAAAATACTGCTTTTTCCACAACAGATAAATTACACATTTCCCAAAGCCATTCCTTAATGTCTGTGATAATATCACTTTTCCATTTTATCAATATAATTCTTTTTTGCCACCCCAACAACCAGGCCAGGTACAACCATACTTCCTCATAGTCAGATTCCAGAGTTTTGGAATATAAGTCAGCATCACCTTACTGTCTTTAACATTTAGGATTTCCCCATGAATCTACTTGTTAATGTTGACTCTTAGTGACCACGTAGATAAATGTTCTCCAGGAGGAACTGCCACCTTCCTCCCTCCCTCTCCCCCCAGTACTAAACAGTGGCTGGATTTATACACCACATTAAGCAATTATTTGATTAGCCTTATTGCCCTCCCCCCCAGGAAATGTGGGCGTACTGGATCTTCCAGAAGAAACAGTGAGCTAGATAGCAGATTCAGCTGTGCAAAGTGTAGAACAAAACCTATTTCCTAAAGACAAAGCTGAGTTTGGAAGACTGGTGCTGCCAACCCTTAGGCTCTTGAGTTTGGAATTCTGCAACATGTATTCCCTGATGTGACTTCCTTGTACATCTTAATGTTCTCCAGATGTGCACTTCATCCATTCACTTATCACTGCAGGGGACACATAGGATGGGAAGTAACTTTGAAGTGATGGAGTGCTAGCCAGAGAACCTGATTAATTCATGAAGTGTTCATCTTCAGAAAGAAGCCCTGTTTTGGGAGGAATTATCTGGCACAAGTTGTAGATGTCTGTTGAGGTGCCGACTTTAACACAGCAAATTGATTTTGAGAAGCTATCCAAGGTCTCACATCACTTGCTACTGGAAAGATAAATTATCCAGGTTATGTTCAATAGGTTCTCACTTTATTTGTTGACATACTTTATTTATTATTAATTTTTCATAACAGCAACTACCATAATCCCACTTGTGACTGTTTCAGGTCAAGACAGAAAACGTGATTACAGATCAGTACTGTGTTGAAAAATTGCAAAGTAATTTGCAATTCCTTGAAAGTGAAGAGTGAGCAACCTGCTTTTTATTCAACTTTCTGCCAATCTGCAACTTTTTGGTTTCCAACTTGAACTAAATCCTAAGAGAAAATATCATGACAGAATCCCTTTCATGGGCTTTTTCAGACAGGAAAATGGGCAGCAAAGGAGTTACAGAGAATATATTTTTCACTATTTCTCAACAATAAAGTAAGACTTAAAAAAAGCCCACCACAACGAAGTGAAGGAAACCTGACGTTCCCTGAGAATGAAATACAAGGAAGAAGCCCCTTTTTCCAGGACAGGAAATCTTAGAAAAATTGGAAGATAAATTTGGCTGCCTGTTTTGGATAAAACGGTGCCAGAGGACTGAATCTCTTTGCAAGGGTTTTAAAATTAGACCAAGGGCCAGACACTTCCTACTCCGGATCTAGCAGTATCCACCGATTCAAGTATTTGAATTCAAGTCTTGCAGATTAAGTTTGTTGAACTTGTAGCCCTTCAAATGTTGCTAAACTGCAATCCCCAGAATCTCACTGCAAGTGAGGTCAGAATGAAGAAAGCAGTGTCACAACATTGGATTGCAAGCACCTCCCCTTTTCTATGTGAATTGCAACACTAGACACCCCACTCAGAGAGGCAGGGCCTACAGACATGAATGCCCACTGCTGGCTATTTAGTCAGGCCTAGAAGGTCACAGATTTCCCAATCAGCTTTCAGTTTCTAAGTCCTAGATTGAGCATTTTGACGTCATATTGCTTCCTATGAATCTAAGACAAATCAAAGATTGGTGCAGTCATTAATTTGGAGCAAAGCACTTGCTCCAGAATGAAAACAAAGCTGATTTGTTTTCTTTCTTGATTCTTCATTTCTATAAAGTTATCTTTCTATGCATAACAGTATGATGTGTGAACAAGTTACTTCAGTTTTTAAATGAAACCATCTGACTTTTGTTCTAAACTTTTCCAGTTCTTGGAATTGTTAGAATGGAAACAAGGTTCCTGTGTGGTAAAGCTTGCTTACTTGCAAAAAAAAAAAAAAAAAGCTGTTTTTTTCATGTTCTGATATCTGTAAAGAAAATGCCTCTCTTTGAAGGCTCTGTAGGAATCGATCTCTATAAAAATTTCATAAATATCTCACATAGGTATTTTCATTCTATGGGATCAAATACAGGGAAGAACACTAAATCTTGTTAGCACATCCTGACTTAAAGCTGCCTTGGGTAATATGCTGAAACTATTGTTCGTGAAAGCAGTGGCAAAAACTGTATGGAAATAAAGTCAAAACTGAGTGCTAAATTATTTTTTCTCCCATTCTTTTCCAGCTCATTGGGCACCCAACTGAGTTTTCAGAGGTTATATCCCAATTTTTAGTATTTCTTGCCAATGTGTCAACTTCAGCAAAAAAGGTCAGCTGTTAAAAAGTCATAATAAAGAGACCCAATACATTACCTTAAAGGTGAGACATGGTCAGACACAATGAACATAAAGAATAAGATACATAGATACCTAGAGAATAACTATATTTCTAATTTGGGTAACTTTTATACCTCTGCCTTAACCAAGCTGAGAAGAAGATAGAGAAAACAAATGATTTTGCTTCCCCCTCCCTTTCCTGTGCATACAATTTAAACACTTTAAATATTAAACATATTCTTGAGAGCTGGGACAACCGTTTAAACAAACACTACAGATACGTTATTTTAATGAGAAATTCAGTTACATAAAAGGCATTGGGGACACCACAATCGCAAGCCTGCTTAATGTTCTCACCATGAATGAGATACTATAAAATGAAGTTTTGTACTTTAAGAGGAATTGGGAGAAATACTGACTCTATGTGCTTTAACCATGGTTTGAGGTGAGCTTTGCTGGAAGTCTTTTTTAGCATCTTAATTTGCAGCATGTTTAAACATGGCATCCCTCTGTGATGTACACCTTTATTTTAGAAGCACATAGCCTGCTCCACCTAAGATAAACGATAGAGGATAAAATGGAGCAGAAAGATGACTTGGTACCCAAAATTACATGAATGCATTCGATTGGTATTCTTTTGGTGAAAGGGCCAAGAAAAAAAAATGCACTCTGTTTCAATTTTCTAAAATAGTGATACATTATAGTCTTGTTAAGGACTTTGTTATGGGATGTTGAAAATATGCATGCTTATGGAGCAGAAACGTGAGCGGCAATAGGGCATTATCTTGTGGGACCAGATTTTGCATTTTAGGGCCTGCTAGGTTATTTCCAACCCAATGGTGTCACTTCAGAAGCATTCATAGGGAGAGTGAAAAGACCTGGCAGTTTTATATCTGGGAAGATGAACTAGGACTTCTTTGTAATAATGGTAGATAGCCACAATATCTACCAGCGAAAGCCTTCAGTCTAAAGTCTCAAAATAATTCTAAGGGTCAGACCTCCTGCCCCCAGCCCTTGGCTTAATATTCAGACTTCTCAGCCTGCTTCCACCTAGTTTTCTGCTGCATTTTGACAGGACCCTTCTCTTCCTCCTTCCTTCTGTTCTACAACGTCCCATGTTGACCTGATCTTGTGCCGTTACCAGCTAATTCACTCAAAATCCCAGTTTGTGGGGGTTCTTACAGGGAATCGTATTTGCTTATTTTGTTTTCTCTATTCCTTTCATTATGCTTGTTTGCTTGACTTTCAAAAGGCTCATTTCTTTTGTTATTTATTAAATGAAATCACATTTGTTATTCAGTCACTACAAACACATTCATTTCATTACTCACTTTTGACCTTGGCATGTTTTGTGGTATATTCTTGCTTTATTTGTTGTTTTTCCCACTGTTTGCAGGATTAATGTTATTAACCACTACCTCGTGGTGGCTGATATATTATGTACCCCAACAATGATTACTCACCCTTGGTCTTTGGCCAACTCCATCCCCACAAAGCAAGCAGCAATCAGAACAGAGCAGCAGCAACCACATAGACCAGTCATAAATAGCAGCAGCAGCAACAGGAGTTCCTCCTCCTCTTCCTCCTCTTATATTTATAGTCAGAAGATTATACACTTGGATATTTATTTCTTGACTTTCTTTTTAGGGATTAAAAACTTTACCAGCACTTTATTTGTCAGAAATAGGCTTTTTTTCCACATGTATCCTTGACAAACAAAAGATTTTAGTGAGGACAACTCCATTTCATTCTACCATTTGTGGGTATTGGTTCATTTTCATGGATCTTATAAATCCCATAGAAATCCACAGTGTTTCTTTGTTTTGTTTTTTAATCTTAGATTCAGCAAGAAATAGAAGTATGGAAAAATATCTGAGCCTAAAATACATGGGGTTTTTCAATAGAGGGCTTTATATTTGGCAATATACAGTTCCTGAACTGGTAACTATGCAATCTTATCAAAATCTGAACAATGCTGATCTTCTGATTAGTGATGGATACACACATTTTTAAAGTAAGAAAAGGTTTCATTAATAAACAAGAAGTCAGTGAATAGAAATCTGGAGGTTGAGTCATGGCAACTGGACTTCTTTTCTTTTGATCTGATATGTTTTGCTGCTTGTCCAAGCAGCTTCTTCAGTTCTAGAAAGTTGGTTGGGGGGGCCCCATAAATGTCTTCCAGGATGGCTGCATTTCTCACCAACACAACAGGCTCCTTGAAGGGACAATAGGAGAGGTGATTAGTAGAGTCTTTGGGATGTGGAGGTCTTACTCCTAATCCCTCACTCATCCCCAAGTGGGTTGTTAAGTGTTGCCTCCCTGGCGAACTTGTGAAGTGGTCTTGATCTTCCTGGGGACTGATGAAAGAGCAGCATGAAAAATGGGAGACAAGTTGTGTCTGAGGCCTCCACCTCTACTGAGGGAAGGATTTTCCACTTTGGCATAAATGGATTCCTTCACTACTCTCTCAAACCACCTATCTTCTCTGTCCAAACTATGGATTTGTCATGCTGCTCTTTCATCAGTCCCCAGGAATATTAAGACATTGTCCCTTCAACGAGGGGGAAATAAATATTCATCAAAGATATATCAAGCAGAAAGTTACGATGACACATTTCATGAAACAAATACACATACTATTTTGACAACAAGTGGCAATTTGAAAAGAAAAAAAAACATGCATCAGAAAATTAAACAGATAAATTATAAAACATTTCCGAAGTTCAGTTTAATATGAAGTTCATTCAGAATTTTTTAATTCATATCATACTGATTTTTTTTATTTGCCAACTTCCTTTTTCTAATCAATATTTCAGATAAATAGTTACAGAAATCCTTCCTTCCTTCCTTCCTTCCTTCCTTCCTTCCTTCCTTCCTTCCTTCCTTCCTTCCTTCCTTCCTTCCATCCATCCATCCGGAAGGAATTACTGTTTTTAATCTGCTTTCTATACTTGCCACCATATTTAGTGGGAAATAAGGAGAGTATTCCTAGAGATCTACCAAAATCTTGTATCTGGCACAGGCAATCCCTGGGATTCCTGTCTTAGAACATAGACAGGAAATATCAATGATCCATTCAGAAATCTGATTTCCCTTTAGAGACAATCAAATCCTTAGAATGGATCACTGCAGGAAAATATTAGTAAAGCATCTCTCAAAAGCAAAAAAAAAAAAAAAAAAGTGGGGATTGACTCAGAATAGCTATCAGAAACTAAGGATAAATCCTTAGATAGAGAATTTGGGGCACCAATATTTTTAGGAAACTATCTGCATCACGTAATGTCATTTTCAGCAACTTCTTCATAGAATAGAACATTTTATACACTATCCAGAGGACAATTGGCAGCTCAGCAACTATGAAAATCTTTTTCACCACACCAAAGCTTGTGTGGTTAATCCTAAGTGTGTAATATTCCAATGTTGCACATGAATCTGTGATACCAATTTGAATTTCAATTTATGTCAGTCAAGACATATTTTCAAAAAAAAAAAAAAAAGTCTCTTCCTGCATGAGAACAAACCTTCCATGTTTTCCCTCCTGATCTTGTCTAATTTATGCAAAATAGGCTTTTCTTTTTTATCTCCCATTTCCGTGTATGCTCACTATGTCCCAAATTCATGAGAAACTGATTTTTATCTTTGCCATTGTTGATTATTTTATTCCATTCTTGATTATATCCCACAGCAGGGAAAAAAAGGAAGCAGTTTACTCTGGAAAAATGCATTTAATATAAACCTTCTAAGCAGATATTTCTGGATAAAACAATGGCGAAAGAAGTAATTTTCTCAAGACCTCCAACAAAATTAATTGGTGACTCCTGATGCACTTACAGTATTATGAGCCTTTTAGAGCATTTCTAGTAACAATTGGAAGTGTGTTGTGTATAAAGTTCGTAATTTTCTCTTACCAGAGTGCTGACAATGGCATCCTTCATTTTTAATTTGCTGCACTCCTATTTGTGCAGAAACATGGCTTTAATTCTTAGATATTAGTGTAATTTGCAGTGGTGCCTTTCACCACCATCAGCTAATTTTTTTAATTTCTTTGCAATGTGGCCTGTCAAGGTGAATCACAGTTTGTTGTTTTGATTTGTTTTAATGAAGCTGCAACTATGATCTGTTCTGACTACCATACCAGGCACAGAAGATTTATTTTATTTTATTTTATTTTATTTTATTTATTTTATTTAAATAACCTTTATTTCTGCAGTGCCTTTAGAAATCTCTTCAAGGACAGAGTTCTATCCAAAAGGCTTGAGGTGAAGTGAAACAACAAAATAGATAAAAATACTTAAATGGTAGAAATATTTATAATCTCATTACTTCTTGCTTTGTCAGAATGCATACTGACCTACAGGATGCATAACATTCCTATCCCAAAGTGTTACAGATTAAATTGGGCAGCAGCCTACAAGAACGGTGTGTTCTGAGTTGTATTTTTACTTCCCCACCATCTATTCCAAGTTTCTAATAACTTTAATAAGGTTGGGAAGCTTTGAATGGTCAAGCATCATAATCAGCACTTTAGCAGGAAGATCAACGTCTGCAATAATGGGCTGATAATATTTCACTTGCAGGAGAGTCCAAGATTTCACATTTTTACTGTTTGGGGGTGGCCTGTGGGTTTTGCTTTGATTGAGTTTTTGTCTGTTTCCTGTCTAAAATTATATACTTATTCTGTCTTGGCTAGTGTAACCCCAACAACCAACACTAGAAGAATTCTGGAGACAGGATGTCCTTGTATCTGTAGCCACTTAGCCTTGCTAGGGTTAAGTCTAAGGCTGTTCCTCCAAATCCAGGGCCCACCAACCTCCAGGCACAGGGATAAAACCTCAGCAGCATTAGCTCTTTGCCTTGGGGGAGAGTATACAATTGTGTATCACTCACATATGGATGATACCTGACCCTAGGCCTTCAGATGACCTTTCCCAATGGCCTTATGTTGAGGTTAAAGAGAGAGAAGAGAGCCAATCTTTGAAGAACTCTGCAATGCAGGGCAATCTTTCCCTCCAACATCATCTGAAACAGCTCCAGAGAAAGGAGGAAAACCACCACCACACTGGTTCCCACATCTCTACTCTTGGAGGTGGTCCAGAACAATACTGTGACCAATGTTATTAAAAGCCACCCAAGTAAGAACACTACCATCCCTATCCCAGTCCTGCCAGAGGTCATCCACAGATGCAATCAATGCTGCCTCAGTGCTGTACCCAGTTCTGAATCCTGACCAAAAAGCGTCCTGATAAGCCAGATGTTTAAACCAGAAAGCAAAATGGTCTCTCGCCAAATACTTTTTTAAAAGGTATTTCTCTCTCCATTGATCTATAGTGATGATAGTCTTGTCCTTCAAGAACACTTGGGGTTCTTGATTTGTGAATCTGTCCAGCACAATGTTTCTCAGTTTTTCTTTGTTCTAATTAGCCTGACCTATAAAGTAGTACAACATTGTACCTCTTTGTTTTCAGTTTAGAAATCTGATAGAGTAGCCTTGCAGGAAAAGCCAATACACTGTGGGCCGTTCCTGTAGGATAAACAATAGTAAAACAAAAATCAATGGAAATCTCACACAAGCAGGGAATGATGGAAAGAGCTGTAGTCTTTCATTTATTGTCAGCAATTGAACTTAACAGATATGTGAAGAAGTTTTCTACTGAGCCAAGTCATTGTTTGTATAAGTTTTCTCTAATCTGATTGGCAACAGCTCTCAACCGATCTCTCATTATCCTTTGAGTTAGGGCTACCAAATTTGAGGTGCAAAATATGGATGACCATTAGATGGCAAAAGTGAATTCAGGAAAAAAGCCTAACCATTTTCTGCATAGTAGTTACCTGAATATTTATAGCTGAGATGTGCTGATTGTTCAGTAGCTTCCAATAATTTATGATATGATGGGCATCACTTTACCAGGATTGTCTATCAGGAATGGCTTCTTTGAATTCTTGTAAGCTCATGTAAGCTCATGGGTAATAATATCTAGCCACCTTGTCTTCTCTTAGCCTCTTTTTTATTGCTTTTGATTTTTCAAACATCAGGATGTTCTCAGTGACTCTCGCCTTTGCATTATGTATCTAAAATATCTAAGCTTTACCTTCAGTATTAATATTTCTAGTGGGTGGTTTATTCAGTGATGTGTTTTTCTTGTGGTCCAAAATATTCCCAACAACTTTCTCTAGCACCACAATTCAAAGGCATTATTTTTTTCTTTTTTCTGTTACAACTAGGAAAACCATGGCCTTGACAGTATGTGACTTTTTGGTCAGCATTATCTCTCTGCACTTTAATATTTTGTCTAGATTTGTCACTGTTTTTTCCCCAAGTAATCGAATTTTGTTTTGTGGCTACAGTCAGCATCCTTCTAAATTTTTGAGCCTAGGAAGATAAAGTTAGTTACTGCTTCAGCTTCCTCTTTGCTTTTTTTTTTTTTCCTTTATTTTTTATTCTTTTAAAACAGAATTCTGTTCTCTGCTTATTTGCTTTGGGTTGGCTTTTAAAACAAAAACAAAAACAGAGCAGCAGACTGATAGCCCCTCTATTAATAGAAATTTCTGTTGCACTGAGGCTACATTTGTTTAAGTCAGGTTGCTTGAGAATAGGGACGATAAATATCTTCAGAAGTTAGATACCAGCTTGAGACCAACAGGTAAAAAACACCATAAGGAAAATTGAAAAGAACTTTGAAGATTAGGGTGGAAAGTCAAATTATACCTTTGTCTGAATTCAATAAGAACAGTAGAACTTTTTAAAACGTTTAATAAAACAAAAGCCTTATTTTGACAATAAGGAAGCTATAGTTTGAAAATCATATCTCAGAGCTACCAGATCTGGGCTTCAGTTATCCAAACTATAGGTAGATAGAAGCAAAGAGTTGCTGTTGGAATGGAATGAAAATACTGTAAAAATGTGGCAGTTTCTTTTGAAATAGCAGCAAAAGCTTTGCTTGGAATGTATGGCATTTCTTTAAATCAGGAAGAATCTCATGATTTGCAAGCTGTCGGTTAGTTTTGTTCAACTTTACATTTAATGCATATTAAATGAAGAGAATCTTAACCTAAAGGCTTTGTCATGAATGATTGTGCCAGTGCCTGGAAATCAGGTACGTGGTTAGTTGAGCTCAAAGAAGAGAAAACAGGGTTAGAATTGCAAAGTAGGACAGTCTTGGATATAAACACATCCCAATGAGATGATTAAGGCTCTTGCTGTATCTAAAGCAAAAATGCAGCAAGATGAAAGGATCCCTGCAAAAGCAGAATTGGATAGAAATCAGAAATTATACAGGAACAAGGGTGAGGGTGGAATTTAATTCCAGGTTAGAGTTACTATCTTAACTTATCCTTCAAACTATTCTCTGCAGTCATCTGGCTTCTGAGTGGTTAATTGAGTTGTAGGGGGAGGTAGGATATTTGTTACAAAATAAACAAGTGTTCTTTTGCCTTTTTGTAATTATACTTTCAGCCTGATTCCTTTGTTAAATCGGAATACATCAGTTTAAATTGTGCTCAAGGCTAGGTGGATTTTGTGATTTAGCAGTGGATAGCAAGCAGAATTCTGTAGAAGCAAGTGTAGAATTTCTCACTCCCAGAACTTCAGAGTTTGCTTTGCTTTGTTTGATTTACCCGTGTATTATTATTTCAAGAAAAAAGAAAGAAAACTGATACAAATGCACATTTAAAGAAATATAGGAAATATAGTAAGGAAACAAAAAAAAAATTAGCAATAGACTATGGCTCGATAGTAAACAAATCACAATTAACCAACAAATCAAAGATATTATGTGGCTAATATATTCTAGTATGTTGCTAAAGCTTAGAGTATTATAAGACATTTCATGCCAATTTTTGGTCAAGAGAAGTGGAACCATAAAAATATCTGGTTAACACAATCAAAATCAATAAGAGATGAAAGTAAAGTAAATACTTAAATTCTCTTAGTAAAACTAAGTTAGTAAAACTAAGAGAATACTATAAATAACATGGAGGCTGTATGTCTTATTAAAACATAAACTCTAAAACCCAAATTTCAGGTATGGCACAATTCCATGTATAGAATTGTAATCCAAAAATGGTTTCCAAATAAGGTTAAATTGTACATCAGATTTATTTTTATGTTTGTTTTGTCTTAAATGTATGTTAATATATCTCTCTGTTAAATGTCCATTAACTCATCAGAAGAAGTCGCTTCCTGAAGCTTCTAAAAGCAAAAAGAGAATTGGATGCTTTCCCCCCCTTGGATTTAGGAAGGATACCCTGGAACTGCCATGGATAGTAAATATGAGGGCTCATGTACCCCTCAAACCATAGTTCCACATTTCTGTCTTACAGATGAAGTTTGGCAATTGTGTGAACAATCCTAGAAATCTCCCGAAACAGAGAGACTTGGGACATTAAAGCCATTCCCTTATCTCAAATAGCTAGTCAACCCAGAGTTCTCACTGGAGGCACAAATGACCAGACTCAAATTATGCTACTTCGGACACATTATGTGAAGACCTAGCGCTCTGGAGAAGGCGCTGATGCTGGGAAAGGTGGAAGGAAAGAGAAGACAATGACCAGCAGGAAGGTGGGTGGACTCAGTTATACTGCACCATTGGGAGATTTGAAAAAACAGGTTAGGGATAGATTGTCATGGAGAAAATCTATCCATGTGGTCACTAGGAATCGAAAACGGCTTGATGGCACATAAACAATCATATACATTCCCTAGTACCTAGAGTTAACGTGATTACTTTCTAAACATGTCTTTGATCCTTTTCATCTTAGTCTCATTGAAAGACAAATTGGGTACTACTTTAGCAGTCTCTGGGGTCCACACCCAAGATTTTGTGGGAGCAAATCAAAATCTGGAGCCTCTAGTTGTCCCTTTCTGGTCTAGAAATAAGAAGTATCTTTCATGTGATCAATAGTTCACTAACCTGACATTTCTCTTGTTTACTAAGGGGTAATTGTGGGAGTAACAAAAGCCTTCTGGCTTATACGTGCCTGCAGAGATCTATCCAAATAATAACCAAAGAGATCTCACCAATAACTGGCGAGGTCAGTGAATTTGCATACTACCACCAATTTTGTCAAAGCGCTTGAATAACATGCTAGTATAGTTAAAAAACAAACAAATGAATGGTGGAGATGAACCTCCATTCCCAAGCATGTATTCTGTGTGAACTTGTATGTGTCACTGACTATAGAAGGTTGGGGACAAATAATATACTCCCTACGTACATGAAGCTGAAGTGAATATTACACAGAGCAGACAAACTGAAGCTGCCTGATGATCCTGGAAAGGAAGGAGGCAGATAACAAAAAACAGGTTGTTGTCTTTTCTGTAGCATGAAGAGAATCAACATATGGGTCCAAAAAGGACATTGTTTATGTCAGAAGGTGCTAGTCTCAGTGGAAAGGGTGAGCTTTAAGTCTCTTTCGAAGAGCAGAATGTGGAGGTGCTAGGTCAGCCTATAGTAAGGTTATCCCATGTTGTTATCAGATCCTACATTCCTGCAGTCAAGGTTGTATTATAACTTATACGGTTTTTGTACATCCTGTGTATCATTTCCATAACTTGCAACCTTGTGGGCCTTGGGACTGTTCTGAGTTTCTTCAGCAGGGAGCCCAGTGATCTCTGTAGTTGTGTGTGCCAGTAAAAGAAATTTTATTGCATCTATCTTCAGATGCTTTGCTTCCTCATTTAAGTGGACATTTTTCCCGAAACAGTAGCTTGAAGTGTGTTTGAAGTTCCACACAGATGCTTTTGTTCTGTAGCTGATTTTCTGTCTCATTCTGCTTCATTCTCCCATGAAATGTGGCTTTGTCCCCAACCTACCCACCTTCCTAATTTTGAAAAAGAGCCTTAGCTAGCAAGAGCAAAGTACAGTACTGAATAATTCCCCAGCATGAAGCCACTATTAAGGACATTACTTTGAGCTGAAACTTCAGTGTTCCATGTACAATATTAAGGTTATTGATGGTAAAGAAAACCAAACTATTAATTTTCTATCATGATAAAGTTTTTCCAGGAAGCACCACTCAATACTAATTTTATGTGTGTGTGTGTGTGTGTGTGTGTGTGTGTGTTTCAAAATATTGCTGTACAATAAGTTACCACTGCATTTAGTTTCTACTTCTTCTTTCTCAGCCTTGCCAAGACACCCTTTCCTCTTTCTCCAACCTGATTTGAATTTTTGCAATAAACGTTACCCAGACTAAGTGCAGTGATTTACCAAGACATGGAAAACACAGACTTCCACTGGTAAACTGAAGGAAAGTTCTTGTATGGTATGAAGTATCCTGCAGATAGTTTCTGACAATGCAATTTTTGTAGATATCTACTACTGCTACGCAATTTCATAAGTTGGGCTAGCTTTTGAAGTGCACACCTTCACGTTAGCATGCATAACTGTGGAAGCTAGGAGCATCACTTTGTAGAATTTCTTCATCTTACTCACTGTGGTTGGTTGCAAAACATCTTTCAAAGTCACAGCCCTGAAATAATGAAGCCACTGATCAATATGTAATTTTGCTGCATCCTTTCAGTGTTGAGGGATTAATTCAATGGTGGAGGTTAACAGAATGTCAATGGATTTCTTGGTGTGAATATCAGAAATAAATCTGCTAAATTTAATTGTTGGAAGATCATTAAAGGCCAGCTCTAGCAATAATTGTACCTTTTAATGTTTTAAATAACCCCCCATTGGAGAAGAAATGGCAGGCAAGAGGTGAAAATATCACTCATTATTGATATCAAGCAGCATTGATTATCAATTGATGATCCTGATTTTTGTATCTCAGCTATCATTAAATAAACATCATTCAGAAGAAAATACTACTGTTCCATTATGAAAGGGAAACTAGTATTATGGTTAAATTACCCATTATGTGTAAGCATTGTGATGTTATATAATAACTCAGCGACCACTTTGCCTTTTTGCAGTCTCTGAAGTATATACATCTCCTTCCAACAACAATCCTTTCTTTGTATTGTGCATCTGTGGCACCCCTCAAGGGGCTCTATTCACAGTCACTCATGTCCTAGTCATTTCCCAGTTGGACTACTGTAATACACTCTACATGGGACTACCCTTGAAGCTTCAGCTGGTACTAAATGCAGCAGTGTGGACAGTTATCGGTGTTTCTAGAAAAACACAGATTATACCACTGCTCTGCGAGCTACACTGGTTACCAGTCTGTTTCCGGGTCCAATTCAAAGTGCTGGTTTTAACCTTTAAAGCCCTACATGGCACAGGACTGGGTTATTTGAGGGGCCACCTGTCCCCATTTACATCTGCCCGTCCTACCAGGTCTAGCAGAGAGGGCACGCTGTGGGTTCCATTGGCCAGGGACTTCACTTGGCTGGTCCTAGGCGATTGGACTTTTCTGCTGGGGCCCTTGCTTTATGGAATATTCTTTCCCCTGAAGTGAGGTTGGCCTCATCCCTTTTAACTTTCCAGAAGTCCTTCAAGAATTCTGTCATCAGGTCTGGGGACCCCAGGGGACTGGTGAAATATTGAGATGGCTTCACAGAGTAACACCTACTCTTCGCTCTATCTATCTATCTATCTATCTATCTATCTATCTATCTATCTATCTATCTATCTATCTATCTAGAAGAGCAGGTGTTAATAATTTTTTTTTAGTTTTGTGCCTTTTATAATCCGGCAAAGTGGTCGCTGAGTTATTATATAACATCACAATGCTTACACATAATGGGTAATTTAACCATAATACTAGTTTCCCTTTCATAATGGAACAGTAGTATTTTCTTCTGAATGATGTTTATTTAATGATAGCTGAGATACAAAAATCAGGATCATCAATTGATAATCAATTGAATAATAACAATATTAATATTTGTTTGTATATATTGCTTTTAGCTTTGTTCTTCACCATCCATTCTCACTTGCCTGTGAGATGGGCAGCCATATAAATATGACTAAATAAACAAATAATAGAGAAAGGTAGAAGAGTAATCTCAAGCATTGTTCAGGGGGTTTATTTATCATCAAATCAATTTATTTATCGCTGTAATCAGCTAATAGACTCCCAGAGGCTGTTTGAATAACATTTCTCCACTGCTTATGGGATGAAATGTGTGCCTCTTGCTCCTTTGGATTGGAGGGAAAGTGAATGAAGTCGCACACAGCAGCCACAGCATGGTCATTCATCCAGTTTGAAGGCAGGGCTTATGCCTTTATGCATCCGAAAGTTCAGATTTCTAATGTTTGGGAAGTCCAGGTTTTCTGTGCCTGTTATTATCTTAACACATTTGTTACTTTCATTGCCAGTCTACCTTTGAAAACGTGTGTGTGTGTGTGTGAGAGAGAGAGAGAGAGAGAGAGAGAGAAGCATCCATCAGGCTAAACAACCTCATGTACATTGGTTAAGCCAGATGAATCCCACTCAGAATCCAATAAAACAAAATCAAATAAATCTTATTGTGGTTATATTAAAACAAAAATGCAGGATGGATGGATGGATGGGTGGGTGGGTGGATGTGTGTGTGTGTGGGGGTATGTATGTATGTATGTATGTATGTATGTATGTATGTATGTAGGTAGGTAGGTAGGTAGGTAGATAGATAGATAGATAGATAGATAGATAGATAGATAGATAGATAGATAGATAGATTAAATACATTTCTGGCCTTTTAGTAACATATTGGAGGTTGCACTCCAAAAGGAAGATAGATACCAAGACAAGGAAGTAGGTGGGCTCAGGTCAAAAATGAAGGTAAGAGGATTATTCCACGTCTTCATTTCTCCTAATTGGATAGTTGTATCCAATGCTGGGATGGGTGGGTGTGTGTCAAAATGGAATCTTGAAGCCTCAGGAGATGAACTTCATCAGAATGAAGGGACGATTAGTTATTAGAGGAAACAAATAAGTATCCTGCTTGACCTATAATGTTGGGCAATATATGAAGGAGTTCTCAAGAGACCAAAGAGGACTTGGAGTTAGTCTGTTCTCAGCATCCAGTAATCAGCAGTTAAATTTGGCTGGAAAGGAGGCATCTTTAAGCTACCAAAAGGCTAAAAGTTACTCCTAGGTGAAAGCCTCAGTTAAGTTTCTGGCTGCTCAAGGACCACAAGATCATTGCTGGGCAACTTGCAAAGGTGTCTGCACATTCTTCAATGGATGGGAAGTTCATAATTGGTTGGCACTGTTCAGTACCATGTTAGCAAAATGTTTAACTTTTAATGCAATCAATACTCTCCTGGGCTTTGTTGGAAAAAAGCCATAATGGTGAACAAAGTAGTTTTGATCAGTTTTTGTGTGATGGGTATAGATTTTGTCCTTTTCTAAAGGGATTAGTACTCACCTGATGATCATGTGGCACCTCTTGAAAATGAAATATATAAACAAATTGAATAATGAATTCTATCACTCCTTTATCAGCTCTGCAGTTTATCTTGAACCCCTTGCCAACGACATGCTTAAATCCATTTTTTAAGATATATAACTCACCCCCCTTGTCTATGATATTGTGGTTGAAGTATCTAAAATGAGATTTGCTCTTAAAAAAATAAGGCAAACTTTGCTTTGTATTCATTTTATTTAAATGTGGTGTGAGGGAGCAATTATGTCCCAAACATTCACAAATGGAATTGATTTGTTTTATATCATAGCAATATATAACTTGATTTGTTCTTATTTCACACTGACATGTGAAAGAGAAGCTGTGATATATGAAGTCAATAATCTGTTCTTACTTGTCGACTTCTAAAAACAAGCGATTCCTTTGACATTGTTCCAGATATGCTGTCAGTGAAGGATTTTTCTTGTTTTACATTCTTTCCTCCCATAATTTATTTTCACCTCAGCTTCCATTAAGGCTGCACTGTGCTGCAACACAAACAAGAACAATGGAACTGAGGTAATTTGAGAATGAATGGCTTTGTCTTATGAGCCAACACACCTGCAAATACATGTGTTGGTCATAACATTTGGAAATTCAGAGTATCACTGTTTTTTCTGGAATTATTTAGTTATTCGTTATCTGACTGCTTCTTAAAACTGAGCTGGGCAATCAACAGCCCTGGAAGCCACCATGGTTATGAAACTTGCCAGTGGGGCTAGGGTTACAGTTGAGGGGGGCAGGGGACATCTGCTCAGCGTGGACAAAAAGGTTCTGTATAACTTGAGAACTGATGGAACTTGGAAACTGCTGGATCCTGCTTCAGGAGCTTTAGTCCTTAGACAGGATCTCTCAGAACTGATTCACATCTTTAGCTACAATTCTAGTGCTAATGTTCATGATAACATGAAACATTACTTTCATGTTATCCAGTTGAATGTCCTTCTTTCAACACAACTAATGACTACATACCAGCATGTTGCATTTGCCCAGTGTCTCTTTCTTTGTGAGAAATGAAAAATGGAAACAGTTGGCCTTATCCTCTTCTACAGTCTCTGATTGTTCCATTGGTATGATCTGTATTTATTGATGTATTTGAAAGATTTATATGGTCATCTATCTCACATAGTGATCTTGGGCAGCTCACAACAAACAATAAAAACAATAGAAGAGAAACAGAACTATTCTTCCCACCAGGCATCAGACCAACCAAACTTTAAGCTTCCTGATTTAGCCCCATCCTAGCCCAATGCTTGGGGGAAGAGCCAGGTCTTCATGGCCTTCTGGAAGGCTAAAAGGGCAGGGATCTTTGAATCTCAGATGGGAGCTCTTCCAAAGGGCTGGGGCAGCTATAGAGAAGGTGTGTCTCCAAGGTCCCATCAGACAACATGTGATGGAATGGACTTATGAAGGCCATGCTCAGGGAGATAAGTGTGTTCTTAGCCCCCAACAGGAGTGTGGGAAGTTCAAGAAGATGAGGCTGGCACCTCCCTAAGGAATTCACAGTGTTGTGGCTGGCTGGCTTGGGAACTTGGGTTCAGTCTGGTGAGAGTCTGTCTTGAGGTGGAAGCTAATAAATGCAACAGAACTGTATTTGGATTGTCTCGTGGAGTTTTTTGGGCTGAACCTGACACAACAGCATCTAAAGAAAGGGACCTGGAGCCTATTCATCTATCTGACCTAGAGGGATGGGCAGATACCCTCAGGGAAAGGCAGTCTTGCAAGTAACCTGTATCAAAAAGAACATTTGAATTTTGCTTTATTTGTGGTGAGACCAAAATTTAGCCATTTCTGACAGTGTAATAAAATTTTATGTTATTGTTTGTTCTGCATACTGGGTGCTGGTAAATCTAGGTTAATATATTCAGGATTGGCAGAGTATTATACATTTTTAAGATAAATACAGGATATTTTGGTTTTGTAATGAGAAACTTCACTGTATATTTGTAAGTAATTTTTGTACACTGGTCTTTTTTTACTATAACAAATGTAACTTATCAGACATCCCAAAAAGATACTGTTACCATGTGCCATAAAATGACTTATGCGATAAATTTCTTGTGCTTGTGGTTCTTCTAAGTTATATATTTTGTTCCATCTTCTTTTCACCATTTTAATTCTCATCATTCACATCCTGAGAGGGGAAAAAATCTTCAATTTCTTTTCATCCTTTAAGTTGAACTTTCCCCCCTCCTTTTGTTACCTTGCATCATGACTTTCCTTTATTTTAGAAACTTTTTAAATATGATTGAACTGAATCTCTTTGATTAAAATTCTTCTGAAATAATTGACATGTTATTTTGCTAGTCTTTTAATATTTTGCTTCATTTATTGAATTTCTTGGAGTCATTGTTCAGAGGAGATATTTTTTGGTGGTTTTCTTTTTTCTATCCTTGCCTTTGATGCTCTTGTGGTGGCCTGAGGTTTATTTTTAAAATGAACCAAACTTGACTTTAAGAAATTAGTTACTTTTCTCATTGAGTTCTTTCTTGAAAAACATTCTGGTATGAGTACAACTATCCAATACAGGTAGACCTCATTTGGTGGCCACAACTGAGATCAGCAACTTGGTTGTTAAGTGAAGCAGTCGCTAAGTAAAACCACGACTGTGATTATGATCTTACTTCAGCTTTCCTTTGCTTTACAGATCTGCAAAAGTGATAAATGTGAGGACTGGTTGCAAAGTTACTTTTTCATCACTGTTGTAACTGTGAACATGAGTTGCTAAATGAGGACTACCTGTAGAACTATCCAATGCAGTTACGCGCCTTTCTTTGACAAGCTACTTGCCACGTTGGGAGTTGTATGTATTTCATGTGTATCATGATTTCCCTTTGAGAGCATCCTTTTTGCCTATTCTGTTAGCCACAAGAGTTGACCTAACTCAGCCACAATCCGGGTCATAACCAATAGATAGTTCAAGAACTGTGAGAGTCAGTGAGTATCCAAAACATCTAAAAAGTGAAGGATTGCTAACTTAACCTTAATGTTATTTCCAGCCAGCCTTTCAGTGTAGAAGATGTTGATAGTTCTTGATCAAACATTGACTAATAGGAATAGACTAAAAGCAGCCTTACACAGTTTGGTCTATTTTTTTATATGGGCTGGTTTTGGTACCAGATGGAGACAATGGGTTTCTACTAGAACCTTCCTGAAGTCATACGATACCTGCATATAGCCATAACAGGAATATAGGAAATTGCCTTAGGCTGAGTAAAGACATTTATTCATCAGCATCATAACTGTTGGGCTACAGATCTCCAGAATTCAGATTGGGGTTCTACCCAGACTTATTTGGAGATGCTGATAATTGAATATGGGATATTCTGCAGGCAAGACAAGTGCAATGCAACCAAATTATAGTTCTTACCTATTGTTTGTTTCATTACAGGACTATCTTAATTAAAAGCTGCTATGACTCTTTATTCAACTTATCACTCCTGTGATGTATTTCTGAAGGTAGAGGGACAATTGATGAGCAGTTCCAGCTTATCATTGACCAGCTATGATAGCCAGTACCAATCATATGATGTTTTCAAACCCAGTCATTTTAAGTGACATTACTCTAGGTTCCTCAGTTAACCTTAATCTCTTTCTTCTCTCTTTCCTAGAAATTATAGCAACATTTATTTGCTAACGTGGATGAAATTGAAGTAGTTGATCTCAGCAATGTTTTTATCATTTTAGAAGTGTATCACTTTGTTGTTTTTTCCTATGGCGCCAATATTGTCTTCATTTATTTCCCTTTCTTTTTCTAACAGTCTGATGACAAGAACATTATTTCCCATTTGTCCAATTCAGAAGTGAGGATAAATTTGAAAAATGGGCCATAGGCAGGTCAATCTTGTCATCTTTTTCCTCTGCCTTCAAAATAAGAAGGGCAGCAGTTGTTTCCATCTTTCTCTTGATTGTGCCAAAGTATAGTGTGGGCTGCCTATTGAATGCTTGCATCACTAAACCAAGAAACCACTTGAGAGGTAATATTACAGGGAAAAAATAAAAATGGTAACGGTATGGTTACAGCTGCTGAGATATCTCCTCGTGGAATATGGATTGTAATAAACTTTCCACACAAGTTCCTCTTAATCTTTTATTAAATATTTCGTGGTTATATAAAAAACCATTACATTTGGGCATTTCTAGGGAATTTAAATGGATAGTATAGTTCTCACAAGAATGCTTTGCTACAGTTATTGACCTGCTGAAGGAATGGGGCACCAGTTAGTCAGCGAAGAGTTTTCTTTATATCCATTTTGGGTGAGGCTTTATTGAAGCGGCAGCTATCCTCATATGCCTCCTTCCACAGGAATCTTTGTCATCGTTATTTCAGCCATGATTGTACCAACACCAATACAAGCAACAATGGCATCAATATGGGATCACATTGGATCAATTGATTTGAAATGCCTGCTCCCCCAACCTGCCCCACAGAACAAGTGTATAGGGTAGAAGGACAGAATCTTGAAAATCTGTCAGCGTTTTGCTCTTCCCCATCTTATACCAAACATAATCAAAGCAGGGTTATTCTGAGCTTCTTTCTCACACTTTCTCTTACCCAGGACTGAGTAATCTTCTTGCAAACTCTCTCCTTAATGGATCTCTCATTCCTTTGCTGTTCCCAAGGTCAGGTCCTCCACAAGTTGGGATATGCTTGTTCTGGAGCTTGTGTACTCACTTATTATCCAATGGCCACTTTTCTTCCTGGCTGGTTAATGCCATAATATATTTGTTAGTTTTCATAAGCCTCTTTGTTTTCTGAGAATATGATAGGGTTTGGGAATGCTAACCGTTGGGCACAACTTTAACCGTCTAAGATGTAAGTAAGGGTAAAAGAATCATCCGGGATTGTATATAAATTTGGAATTTCATTTAAAGGACCAGTTCATTTCCAGATTATTTTATTTAAAGACTCAATTCAATTCAATTTAATTTGTTAGACTGAATGGTAGAATCAAATCAATTCAGTTTGGAAATTTGAATCAGTTCAATGCAAGTGTGTGAGCATATGTACAGATGTCCCCTGAATTGTCAAATCAGTTTAAAGGCATTAGATTCAAGTTTATGCAGCAAATCAGTCTGACAAGCTGACAAGAATATTTGGCTTGAAGAAATGATATGGTCAGATTACTACACACAGTCCTAGTTGCAGCCTCTTGAATCTCATGATCCTAGATGCATGTCTGGGTAATTACCAATAAGCTATTCTTCGTATGTCTTTGTCCTTCTTCTTGCCACCAACAGAAAACAATATTTTGTAGGCACCCTTTCCGTCCTGTTGCTATAGATAACATCCTGCAGACATCTCCACATTTCTTTTAGGGGGGAAAATAATATCCTCACAAAACCAAAGTGTGTATAAAAACAGAATATCTCGGTATGGCAGAATCCAAACGTCTGTACATTGCTAATGCTGTGTATTATCCTTCCTTCTTACTCTGTTCAAGCGATGTTCAAGCAACAGGGGTTTATAACCCTACCAAGATCCCCCTGAACTTCAGTTCAGTACTGCTGCTCTGCTATGTAAGCTTTACATTTGCTGCCTATAATTAGCAAGCCCAGGTCTTTATCTCCAAAATGCATTAGCAACTCTTGAAGAATCAAGCTTCTGCCCACCTTCTCACAAAGCCTGGGTGAAATGTGACACTAATTAATGCTCTGTCTTGCTCCACTCATCTGTGATGACAAATTGGGTGAGCCTGAATTCTCACACTGTGACGGTTGCATATTAGAACCATGATGCTGATGACTTACAACTAAACACAGGATTTTGGTGTTGCAACCTATTCCTACCCGTAGCTTAACTTGACGAAGGAAGGTCTTTCCCATATGTGTTTAACTGCTGCTGAAGCCACCATCTACCAAGCTAATATCTCAAATCCATATATTCAATATATAATATTTTAGGAGGTCATGCCACCATCTTAAAAGAAAGCGCTAAAGGCTACCCCATCCCAGTGCTCCTAATAAAAGCTCTTAATTAGAGTTCAGAATCAAGATGAATGAATGAAAATTTATCATTATGGAAGGGTAAAGAAAAAGCTGCAATTTCTTTAGAAATTCCTTCAAAGCCTGAAACAGCCAAAAAAAAAAAAAAAATCATTTGTGGTTGACAAAGATACTAGGGGGTCCCAGTGATGCTGATCTGCTTTGGACCACCTTAGTCAAGTTCTGGTAACATCTCCCTACAAGGTATGCCCCACTGAATTCTAAATGATGAATGTGTCCAACCCATGGTTCCTATGGGGAATTTCTCCCTCCATGGAAAAAAGTGATAGTTCTATCTTCCATTGTTTAGAGCAGTGTTTCTCAACCTTGGCAACTTTAAGATGGGTGGACTACAACTCCCAGAATTCCCCAGCCAGCATGGCTGGCTGGGGAATTCTGGGAGTTGTAGTCCACCCATCTTAAAGTTACTAAGGTTGAGAAATCCTGGTTTAGAGGTATGCCTGTGTACTTTCCAAAGTTGGATGAAGGTATTGTGAATCTCTGTGAGGACCATCTTTCTCTTTATTTATTTTATTTGTTAAGCTTATTATATCACTGACAACTGGGACCTTTCGGTGGTCGAATGGGAGAAGGAACACATGTTAAAACTGTGCTATTGTTATGCCCTTAGTATGGCATTCTTTTTCTATTTATTTTACATTATTTCACTTTCCTCCTCCTTACAGCCTGGATAGTTCTGAGGCCCTAAAGAGACCCTTTACTACCCCTGTTATCTCTTTATGACTTAAGGACTGCTTGCAGCTTTCCCGTTTGTCCGTGACAGTGAGGGAAGCTGATAACACCCGTCTTTTGTCATTTCAATTTTTCACACATTTTCCTCTTGCAGCAGCCATCACTGTTTCAATTTTTCACACATTTGCAAGTGTGTGTGCACATGCGGGTGTGCTATAACTCAATAAAGGCACAACTTGGCAGCCAACTGCCAGAGGCCAGTCATCTGTAAGAGTGTTGTGACTCAGAAATGTCAAAGAAAATGAAAGAGAGAACTCACCAAGGACACAGCTGGACAGCAGTTTGTTCTGTGGTCTAAGCTATTGTAGTTCATCATCGCAATGGAAATTGTAAGGGACAAGATACCAAGACCCCCAAGGTTCCTCCATCTCACCCATCAGAGAGCGCATCACTCACACCATCTAAACCTTGTTATTCACCAAGCTGGGAATATCAAATTCTATTGCTGAACATTAAAAGACAAAGCTGTATCCTGACATATGAGTGCATAGCATGGACCACTGATATATGAGAGATGACAACCCCAGCTATTTATTGGATAATCGCAACTCTAGGACCAGTCTGTGTTTTAGATTTTCTTCTCTTTCTTCCCCCCCCCCCAAAGAATGATGTTGTTTTAATGTTGTTTTTATTTTTTTTAAGTATTCTTGGTTTTATTTAAGATTGCTTTTTATTGTTTCTTGTAAACCACTCTGTACTCCTCTAGCAAGAAGAGCGGTATAGAAATAAATTAGAAAAAAAAATGAATAAATGAAAACTGTTACAAGTTCCTAACAAGAACAAGCACCAGATGTTACAGTCACCTGTGACAGCTCAAGAGCTGCCAAGCTACCTCATGGTGGTGCCAGTGAATTGGGCAGGAAAACAGAATAAAGTCAGTTGAAGCCAAAGGGGAATCCATGGCTCTCATTCGCCATACCTGCAGAATTGCTCTCTGGGCAGTGTGAGTAATAACCCAAGTTTAAGTTGCCTATCGGAGCACCCACAGTGGGTGATTTTAAAGAGTTGTCTGCTTCTGCAGGAATGTTAGCATGCTACCAGACTCTACAGCTGACTTCGATGTGGATGTTATAGCTTATCTCAAAGGTCTTAAATACTGTGAGGTTCTTCTGCAAGGGATGACTCAGAGACAGAGGCCCATAGATGAAAGCAGCAGAAAGCTGTCATTCTGTATGCCTTCCTCTAGTAAATTAAGGATTATGTAAAATTATCCTATGAATACAGGCAATGAATATGGGAGCCATAACAGTGCCTAGTCACTTGGTATTTATTTATGCTTCCTATTTATAGCACCACCCATCTCACAATTGTAATTCTTTAACATGTCATAGGAATGAATTAAGAAATTTAAATGAGCGTCCAAGGCTCTTGAATAATTTCTGTTCTGTGTTCATAGAATTATAGAATTGGAAAAGGCCTTTTAATCTATTGAGTCCAACCCCCTGGATAGTGCAAAAATTCTAATTCAAGTATCTTGAACAGATGACTGTCTAGCCTCCTTTTGAACTATTAGGGAAGAGACATAACTTTCCTTGATAATTGGTGTCAGTACTGAACTCTTTTTATAGTCTGGAAGTTTTTTCTTAACATTCAACCACAATCTGCCTTCCTGTAACTTAAGCTCATTATTTTGTGTCCTGTGTTTGGGGATGATAGAAAATGGGTCTTGACCTTCTCTATGATACCCCTTTAGGTAATTGAAGCATACTATCGTTTTCTTCTCATTCTTCTTTCTCCAAGGCTGAGCATCTCCAGTTCTTTTCTTGTTAAGACTTGAATTCATTGTCCTGCTCTGCATCTGTTGCAATTTCTGTGAATCTTAAAATGCTGTTCTCAGAACTCATTAGGGATAGACTCTGACTAAGGGCTGTTCCTCATGGCTATGTTAATGTGCATTCCTCCGCAGCAGAAATATGCCAGAATTATTTGTGCTCTACTGGCAGCCATGTTCTAATCTGTCTCAGGTTGGTGAGTGGTCTTTTCATTGCAGCTTTACTGGGGGGCAATTCAATGGCAGTGGTTGGTATTCCCCCCTCCCCTTTGTTTCTCTTCCAACTCAGCATCACCAAGTGGTGGAGAAAAACACCCCAAATCACTTTCTTTAACATGTGGCAGGGCAGAGTTCAGTAAGTGTGAGCAGATCCCTGAGGGGACTGGTTTTTATCACAATCCCTTTTAATAAGCTACCTTTATCATGCTAAACTCCTGTGCTCATTTTAGCTACCCCTTGCTTTGTCTGTAGGAAACAAGGACCGTACAGAAAAGCAAAACAGCTATCCTCAGTGTCTTTTCCCAGACAGGAATGATATAATGAATAATGGATAGGTGTGTTTGCTACCTTGCTGAGATCATAAACAATGCACAAAGAACATCTGTTGGAATAGATCTTGAGGGATTTAGGAATGCGTGAGAAAGTTAAGTTTTGCTTACATGTGATTAACATAATGGAAACCATCGCTTAAATACCTTATAATGGGTTTCTGCAAATAATCCATAGCTTAGAAATACAGAAGCCATTTTTGATGCTCTTTGTCTTCACTCTCCCTGTGATTGTAGGTGATTGTTTTGAGACTTAGCCCTACGAAAAGCTCTTCTGGGCCATTATAATTTTCACTGATTGCTTTGTTTCATTAGGTTTTTGAGTTAAATTCCTTGATTCTGTCACCTGGGCTATTTCTGTACACAGGTCTATCAATCTTTTGAAGACTGGTAGACCTATGTCCAAAAATAGTCCAGCTGAGAGGATGATCCAGATCAAATCAGGATGAAGCAGCCTCCTGAGTTTGTGCGGTGCACTAAGACAGCTTCTTCCCACTTCATCCTGGGCCCATCCTCTTGACAGGACACTCACCTGTCTGCTGGGGTTATTTTTCCACATGGTCTTCTTATGGCTTGGGCTTGAAAGGGAAATTGGCAGAAACCTTGTCAAGTTTATTCCAGTTCTCCAATAGTTAAAAGGTAAGTGCTTGAAAGGAAGGACAGTGGTGGAACTGAGTGGCTGCAGTCAGCAATACTTAGAAGAATGGAATGTGCAAAATGTCACTGCTCCATTCCCAAAGGAATAATAAACAGTAAAAACATGGCCTTGCATAACCTATCATTAATAGAAGCAACAGAAACCTGGAATTTTTCATTTGGGAAAACTAGCAATGCATCTTTTTCCCAGTTTAAATCAACCAACAGCTAGACTTCCTTCCTTCCTTCCTTCCTTCCTTCCTTCCTTCCTTCCTTCCTTCCTTCCTTCCTTCCTTCCTTCCTTCCTTCCTTCCTTCCTATGATGGTTGGTTGCAGAGTCAGCCAGATGTTTAGATTGAATTTGGCATTTTTATCCACTTCCCAAGTCCTTCCCAAGGACCTGGGATAGGCAGATGTTGTTATTTGATGGTATTAAAGGTATCATCTCAGGGTGTAAGCTGTTACAAGCAAAGCTACCTTTTGCAATTGACTGATGGTGATATTGTCAATGTCGATGGTCTATCCAAGTGGTGCTATGGATGTTTTGGGATTGCACCCAAAGCACCTATTATTATTGATACTATCTTTGGTTTCTTTTGCCACAGTCATTCTATTTCTATTTGCAGGTCTTTATATTTTGTGATTTTCTCCAGTTCTTTCTCTTCTCTTCTGCTGTCTCCAGGTATTGCAATGTCCACTATCCAGACTCTTTTGTCTTTCTTATCAACAATTGTTAATAAGAACAATTGGGGTGTTGTGTCACAGGTGCTTGTCTATTTGAATTCTAAAGACCCAGAGCACTTTAGCTTCTTCATTTTCTATGACTTTGTCTATTTTGTGGTCCCATCAGTTCTTGCTTGCAGGTGAATGTTATTTCTTGCAGATATTCCAATGCACCATTGTTGCTACTTGGCATGCTGTTCTTTGTAGTCAGCCTGTGCGATCTCCTTGCAGCAGCTGACTAGGTGGTCCACTGTTTCTTCAGCTTCTTTGCAGAGGTGGCATTTGCTGTCTGTTGCTGTCTTCTCGATTCTGGCTTTGTGTGCAATTGTTCTTAAGGCTTGGTCTTGTGCAGCCAGAATTAGCCCCTCTGTCTCTTTCTTCAGCTTTCCTGCTCTTAGCCATTGTCAGGTCTTGTTGTTATCTGCTTTACCAGCTAGTTTTTTTGTGTACTGGCCATGTAATAATTTGCCTTGCCATCTCTCTTTTCTATTCTTCATTTGAGTATTATTATTATTATTATTATTATTATTATTATTATTATTATTATTATTATTATTGCTTCTACTACTACTACTACTACTTTACAAACAAGTCTGCTAGTCTTTTGAAAAATGACTGAACATGTGTTGAATATCAGGTCTAGTATCTAGCTTTTCAGAAGACTGATATACCATTGTATATAAGAATGAATTTAGGCTACCTTCACAGTGGATTAGGGATGAGAAAAAGGCTAAGGACGTGTCCTCTAAAAATGTTTAATGGAGCATTTTCATGCCATGGTTAATGGGACATGAGTATGAGCTCTAAAATAGAATAAAATGGAACGATTACTTACCATCACTGAGAAATTAAATTTCTGTTGATATAGTCTAAAATGGCACTTGCCTTTTTCTTTCTTTCTTTCTTTCTTTCTTTCTTTCTTTCTTTCTTTCTTTCTTTCTTTCTTTCTTTCTTTCTTTCTTCCTTCCTTCCTTCCTTCCTTCCTTCCTTCCTTCCTTCCTTCCTTCCTTCCTTCCTTCCTTCCTTCCGTCCTTCCTTCCTTCCTTCCTCCTCCTCCTCCTCCTCCTCCTCCTCCTCCTCCTCCTCCTCCTCCTCCTCCTCCTACTCCTCCTCCTTCTTCTTCTTCTTCTTCTTCTTCTTCTTCTTCTTCTTCTTTTGGTAGCACATCCCACTGCCATTCATATTCTGTTTGTAATACTGTTCTAGATCTTTTTACAAGAACCATTCCCAATCTACACGCATTTGGCTTCTTTTTCCTAAAGACGTAACTTGGCATTTGCCTTTGTTAAATTTCATGCTGATATTTTCATCTCATTTCCCTGATCTATCAAGATCATTTTGAATTTGATTTCTGTCTTCTAGGATATTAGCCATCACACTCCATTTTGGGCCATATGCAGATTGAATAAGCATTCCCTGTACTTCCTCATCCAAGTCATTAAAGAAAGTTGAAAAGTTCTGAATCTTTTTGACAGGATTCCAGCTTGATTAGCTGCTAGAAGCAGCAGATTATTCAATTCATGTCCCATGAACAATCGTTGACCCTCTCTCCTGAGGTTTCACTGGTACCTGAAATGTTTTGAACAAAGGACTGAAGATGTTGTGGTTTGGCAGAGGTCACAATGGGCTTACTCTTGATTAACTAAAGCCAACGTGAGTCTCAGTCAGTCAGATTTTTATTACGGTCATAGACCAGCATAAGGAGGGTGGGGTACAACCAATTGAAAAGCATACAAGATACCTAAAAATTATGAAAAGCTAGAAGATATAAAAAGATATATTAAAACAGGATATATATATTCTGTTTTAAAACAAGAATAAAAACAAGAATAAAAAAACAAGAGTCTAAAAGAATCTAAAAGGTGGGATAGGAGCATTAGGGTAAGTGTGTTATAGTTTTCCAAAAGTGCATCAGGAGACTCAGCTGATATCAGGGCAGACTGAAGGCACTGTAGGCGATCTGAGGCCAGCAGCTCTGTTATAATTTGATTTAGATGGGGGGAGGGGAGATCCACTTGGCTTGGCAGTAAATTCTTCCTGCTGGCATTAGAAAGGGTTAGTAGTGTCTGTGTTTCTTGGGTGAAGACATTTAACTGGAGCAGGATTGGGAAATGATCACTGTCAAATTTAGGCATAACTTCTAGGGCCTTGGCATAAGGGGGAAGGTCCCTAGAGACAATTATATAGTCAATAGCACTCATTTGAGAGCCAGATAGGTAAATGAATTCAGCTGGATGTTCACTTTGAAGGGCACCATTTAAAACGTGGAGGTTTCGCCTGAAGGGCGTTTGAGCCAGGCAGAGGCCTGCAAAGTTTGAGTTCTGATCTTTTGAGAAACAGGTGAGGAGGAATCCATCGGCTTCTCAGTTGGGTGGGGGATATTTGTGCTGTCCATGGAGAATGTGGTAACTGTGGCCCAATCTAGCATTGAGGTCCCCTCCCAATACTACAAATGCATTTGAAATCCACAATATACTTGTTAAATATAGGTGGGCAATCTGGGGGTCCGCCTAGACTCATGACTCCTGCTCAAACAGGAGGTGGTGATTGTGGCTGGGAGGGACTTTTCACAGCTTCATGTTGCATGCCAGTTGCACCCATTCCTGGATCAGGAGGCTCTGCTCACAGCTACTCATGCCCTAGTCCCCTCCAGATTGGACTACTGCAATATGTTGTACATGAAGCTGCCCTTGAAGAGTATCCAGAAGCTTCAACTGGTGCAGAATGCAGTGCATGGGCAGTTATGTGTGCTCCTAAAATATGTGTACATATTACACCTTTGCTCTTCAAGCTGCATTGGCTGCTAGTCTGCTTCCAGGTCCAGTTCAAGGTGCTAGTTTTAACCTTTAAAGCGCTTCATGGCATGGGACTGGGTTATCTGAGGGACTGTTACATCAGTCCAGTCCATTAGATCTGGCAGAGAAGGCATGTTGCTAGGGACTTACATTTGGTGGGCTCCAAGAAGCAGGCTTTCTCTGCCATGGTGCCCGCTTTATGGAACATTCTTTTCCCCAAAGTCAGGCTTGCTCCCTCCCCGTTAATGTTTCAGAAGTTCCTTCAGACCTGGTTATGTCACCAGGTCTGCGGGTCCCAGGGAACCGGAGACCTTCTTAGATAGCTCCACTATGGTTGATACATTCACTCTCTCCGTGTCTTGTGGTTTGTATGTTTTAAATTTTTAATAGTATTTTAATTTTAATGATAATGTTTTATATTTCCATAATGATTGTTTTTTATATATTTGTCATTTTATTCGATTGTTGTACACCACCCAGAGTCGCTTTTTGTGAGATGGGCGACCATATAAATTTGATTAATAAATAAATAATAAAATAAATAAGGTCAGCAGCATAAGTTTCCAGTTGAGCCCACAAGGCTCTGATCTGGGGTTTCTGTCTCATTGGGAGCATATGAGCATTTATTATAACAGGGCATGGCGGTTGAATTGGATTAATGCCGCCATGGCATATGACTTGAATGGGGGGAGGGGCCTTGATATGGCATGAAAATTGTGGCAGGATATAAATATGATAAATAAGCCAACCAACAAATAAATAAAATTCAAGTTGGAAGGGGAGCTGCCCAGTCTTTCATATTTGTCTCTAAACTGTACGTCACTGAAAGACCTAGTATCATCTTGAACGATATGCAGTGCCAAAGCAACTTTCATTCAGGCACAAGAAGGCCAATGTATAAATTTTGCATGCACACAAGCCAATCTGTGAATTAAGAGCTATTTACAACAAAGCCATATGGGATCCTGTTTTTTTGTGCATACACCATCTGATTTAAACTGGCACTGAAGTAATGTCCTAACCTTGATTGTTGAAGCAATTGCTCTGACACCATCCAATATTTAACTCCCTTGCTTGTTGGAGTCCCAAACTTGTATTTTAGAATAATAGAACAAAAATCACAAATATCCCTGCCACCACTATACATACTGTATATTCCTTGTGTATTAGGCAATTTTCACAAGCATTATAAATGTAGAATATTTTAGATCCCATTCCTAAAAGAAGATTAAGAATATAAGAGCTGCCTGCAACTCTTTAAGGCAGCCATGTCTGTCTCTTCCCTAAAGTATGATGTACGTGAATCTTGCACAAGTTTTTACTTTTTTGTATTGTCGAAGGCTTTCATGGCCGGCATACGATGGCTGGTGTGGGTCTTCCGGGCTGTGTGGCCGTGTTCTGGAAGTTTTGTTTCCTAACGTTTCGCCAGCAGAGTTTCAATAAAAAAGAGGAGAGTCTAAAAATCAACAAAACCTGGCTACCAATCCTGAAAAATACAGCCTGCAAAAGGTCAAGGAACACAGCTCAACCACCAGGACAAGTGAACAGTTCACACAATGAAACAGATCACCCCCAGCAGCCCCTCGTTAACAATTCAATAGAAGAAAAAACCCTGCCTAATCCCCAGGAAGATACACACAGATGCCGACACCAAAACAAGCAGCCAATCAGTAACCCAACCCCCCCACACCCCCAATCCCCCCCTTTCCCCCCCCCCAGATCTCTATAAATACCCACAGAAGGGTCACATCACCCTGGGCACAGAGAGAACTGCTCCTGTCTGTGCTCCTGCACTCTGAAGATGCCAGTCACAGATGCTGGCGAAACGTTAGGAAACAGAACTTCAAGAACACGGCCACACAGCCCGGAAGACCCACACCAGCCATTTTACTTTTTTCTTTCTACTATAGCTTTGCTTCAAGTGGTTCTCCACCCTGTTTCACTCTCAGCTGATACACACTGATAGCAAAAGCTGACAGTGCCATCCTGTGGATAAATTATGCTAATTGTAATACTGCAATTGGAAATGATAGATAGACAGACAGACAGACAGACAGACAGAAGCAGATATATAAGCAGGCAGCCAGGCTTGGATAAAATTTAGCAGCATAACTGAATTCATTAAAAAGGCAGAAATAAGTGCGAACTCTGGGTAAGTTTTATGTTACTGTAATTGGGTGCTATAACCACTGTGGAAGAGTGATAAATAGCTCTAGAAACCTGTACACTATAGGTTTTTTTTTTAACCAGCTAGATAAATAATATAGAGGGTTTTTTTAATGGCAACAACAAAAAACAATCTTTAAAGAAAAACACAATTTTCCAAAGGGCAAAACTTATTCTGATTTCACATGCATATAAATTCCTTTGTCCCATTCCTATTGACTTGGGTATATTAAAAATAGTTTCTTTAAAAAAATAGTTGCACACATACACAATGCAAATGTCATTCTAACAGTGCATGTTCAGAAGTAAATCCTATTGAGCCCTGATTCTTTCCATTAGTTACCTACTTACCAATTATCTAACATTGAACTCAAGAAAAAGTGTCACTAGGACTAACTAGAAGGAGATATTAGTACGTTTGGTGACAGCCTTGAGCTTCTACAAAACTATAAAATAACTTCTTTAAAAAAAGGCCTCTGGAGGTCTCCTTTGGTGGCTATACACCATCATAGTATACAAAGAATGTTGATTGTTAAGCAAGAGGAAAATAATGTTGAGGTTGCAAGAGAGGGGGAATTGAATTGAAAAGCTACAGAGCAACTTATGATTAGCTGGTTCAAAGATTAACAGCATCCAGTTTCCAGGGAGAAATTTGGTTTTTTTTTTGCATTTGTTTCTTTAATTGTTTTATTACATCATAAATGTAATAAACTTGTGCTCCTCTTGATATGTTAGTGGTTCTTTGGAGGCTCCTTGATTTGCACCTTCTAGTATAGATACACATCACTAGTGGTGTGGGTAGTCTCTACAGTTCTTTGGTTATGTGCAGAACAGGTTCACATCATTTTAAAAGGAAGACTTGTGCAAGCACTGTTGTTTAAGTTCTCAGTAGAAAGACACATTTCTTCACCACCTTGCCAAGATAATAATATGGATTAATTACCACTCTTCTCTTTGATAAGGTCATTGACAAACCATAAAACTGATCAGTATATTGTGTGAACTGGCCTTCTGTTTTTATTCTCTCTCTCTCATAGCTCCTCCACCTCCAATTTCTAACACAGTATCAAGTTCTGGACGAAGCAAGATTAGCTAACATTTTGGGGAGGAGACAGAATGCTCTTGTGGAAAAAAGAACTTGCAAAGATTAATATGGGTGAACTTGGAGGATCAGTTACAGTAGCACCTAAAATGAAGAAGAGAAAGAGAATACGATGTTCTGGTATCTGAATAATTCAGTCAAGCTACTCTTTATCCATGCAATGTTGTTTAATTAACATACTGTACAATAAATGTCCTCTTACATCTAAATTAAGTGCTTATTTGGGGAGCTTAATTTGGAGTGCCCCTTTTTGATTACTGATCACCTATAAATCAGTTGCGGATATCTTTCTCTCCTGTAATTTCAAAATTATTTTTTACTGGTATAGACTAAGCCGACAAATGATGGATGGATGTGAAGAGTAAAAGGAGCTTCCAGGTGGTAATGGAAAATAAATTAATAGCTGTATTCCATACTCTAGTGATTCTCCTTTGAGATGTGGTTTCTAACCCAATTTCAACTAACATTTAAAATTTGCTGTTCTGCTCTGGTGGCTATAAAATGTCAAGTAATATATTTGGAAGTTTAAGATTCATTTTTTACACATTGAATTGGGTTAAGAGAGAGAGAGAGAGGAAGAGCAAGGGGAATGTGGAGATTTGTTTTCTCTTTTTCTCTAAATGGTAGTATCTGTGACTAATCTGTTAATATTTCATACTAGCCATGACTTTTATTCTAATGTTCTAAATGTAAATTTGGCTAGGAAGGGGTTATACTGTGCGTCTGTATATAAGTATATGTTTGATTGGTGCCTTGCAATTGAATTGCATAACCATGCAATTCAATTGGAATGCAATTCCATGTTGGAGAATTTCAAGTATCCTTCAGTTTTATCAAGGCTCAGAGGATTTTATAGAGAAGTAAAATGTGTATAGTGTTTCAGATTCTTATGACACATCTCTGTACTGTTTGTCTTTATAGAAAGACTATAATACAATCTAAGGCACTCTCTGCCTTACACATAATAAGATTGGTAAACTAGGCATGATATTGCAATCAGCTCTGAGTATTGCTCTTAATAAATTCCTCACTCACAGATCCACCCTAAAAAGTGTCCTCCTTCCTCCCTTCCTGGATGTATGGTCCATAGCCAGGACATAATCCATAGTCTGATTTCCTTGAGAGATACTACCGGTTAGAAGAGACATGGGATAGGTAGCTTGGTCCCTTCAGGTGTTTGGGACTGCAGCTTGCACGATGCCTTGCCATTGGTCATTGTGACTAGGGATGATTGGGTTTGAAGTCCAACAAGAATTGGATTTGAACTCCAAAAGAATGGGGGAGTACCAAACTTTTGCAGCAGACAAGGTAGATCAAAGGTCTGACTGGGTTCACAGATGTTGTTTTAATCCAATTATTGAGCCATCAGTGGTCCTCGTGATTTTGCTTAACTCTAACTCCCCAGAATATTATCAGTGCTTAAGCTACCATGGAAGTAGTTAAAATACGGGAGAGAACCATGAGTTAGCCATTGTCGCACTAAGCCCTGCTTCGGTTGGTCAGGTGTTAATGACCGGGTTCATACATAATGCTAAACCATAAGTCCTGCCATACAAGCCCCAAAACTGAGCTCACTTATCACTTGCTATGCCCAAACTAAGCCAGCTACATTTGGTTTAGTCTACTCAACCTCAGACTCATCATCATAAGGCAATTTAACAAAGAGAGAAGGATGCGTGCTCCAGTGACATCAAACAGGCGAATGGAGTGCTAATTCACAAGATCAAGATCTCATGTTCTCCAGTGTTAAATGGTGACTTGTGTGCATAAGCAAACCTTCACAAATCAGTTTCTAGAAAATTAGCCATGTTTAGGTTGTTGAAGCAAATGCAGAAAGGACAACCAATGTTGCTAATTTTGAGGGTAGGGAGAAGGAATTGTAAACACTGAAGTCACAGAGAAATGAAATGCAGAAAGTACAGATGGTGTTAAGTATCTTATTAGAAGGTAATAAGATAATTATCACTCTCTTCATGCATCTGATGAAGTGAAGCAATCCAGGAACAGTTATGTCCTAATAAATATGTTAATCTTTAAGGTTCTAACTTTCTCTTTGTTTTTTGTTTGTTCAGTTGAAATATTCCAGGCAGATTTTTTTTTTTTTCTTTCCAGACCAGCCTGAAGCTATAGCTTTTCCTGGTGGTCTCCCATCCAAATACCAACCAAGTCCAACCTGGCTTAGCTTTTTCAGATCAGCTCAAAATCAGGCCACGTTCTGACCCATAGTTCGGCAGACTATTATAAAGAGAGCTGATTTTTTTTAACCTGATAATCTGTGAACTCAGTATAAACAAGAAACTCATCATTAATTTTTATTTTTCACGAGCTGGCTAACATGACCATTTCCCTACCTGCAAATTTCTCATTTTAATCCTGACAACTTGCCTGAGAGAAAGTGCCTACTGGCCATTACGTTCACCGTTCAGAGGATTTAAAACTCCAGTGGGCCCTGTTAAATTCAGCTTTATGTTGGCATAAGTAGCTGCAATTGTGTCAGTAATTTACATTTAGGGAGACTTGAGCAGCCTTTTTTCCCCCTCTTGGCATGTGTCCTTGAGATGATAAAGCTGCTTAGTCAGTGTAGAAAATTCAGCTACACTGATCCTTTTTCTTTTTTTCTTTCCTCTTCTCCCCCCTTCTTGCTTCTATGAAATTTTCTGCATTTTTTCTTAATGATCATATCAAGGAAGCAGCCTCAGTCCACACAATTACCAAAGTTTTCTGCAAGGAAACAATGCAGATGATCTGCCCTTGCTGAAGTCTTTCTCAGTTAATGCAATGCCAAGGGTGCGTGCATGCGTGTGTAATTTTATTTTTATTTCTGTATTTCTGGTGCTTTTATGCTACTTCAGTTGAAAGAAATACAATGGAATGGGAAGGGGGGCTTTTCTATCTTGTTTCCACAACTGTTGCTTTAATAGAGAAGTGTGACCCCAAATGCCTTAGTACACCTTGCACAGCCTCTTCAAACATTACCACCAAATTGTAGTTTTTAATAGGACAGAAGGGAGAAACAAACTGGGGTGTAAATAATCACATTGTTGCAATCAATTCATTGAAATGGAATTTTAAGTCTAGTAGTTCATTGTTGTCACAATCCTTCCTCCTTTTTTTGAAGTGGGGCCTGGAATGTCTTTTGAAGCCTAACGGATGCCAGGGGTATTCTCCCAAAATGGCATCAAAATGGCATCTGTGGGATAGGCTGCTGGGAGGTCAGGATGGCAGCCACAGCCACAGGATCCAACATGGATGAAGCTTCAGTTCCATGGCCGTGGCTGACATCTAGACATTTTTGTCCCCACCATCAGGGAGGCCCTGAGTCTGATTCAGTTTAAGCCCTTCTCTTTAATAGGTTCTTGATGAGTTAATCAAGACATTTTCTATTATTTTTTTATTTGTGTATTTATTACCCTTATACCTGATCATCACCCAGCAACTCTTGGCGACTTAGTAATGAATGTATACAGCAAAATATTTAAAATATCTATGATCTGATTCAGATGAAAGAAATAGCAATCACACAACCTCTCCAACTAAAAGAACAACAGGAGCAACAAATAGAAAACAAAAATGAAGGTGTCAGAGTTGATGTAATACATGAATTGAGGAGAATGCCATCCAAATTAATTCCATAGTTAATATTTTTATGAAGACTAACTTCAAAGGGGCTAGCCTGATTCGTCTCTAATGATTTTTTTTTCCTGGCATGCAGGAAGATTTTGTTTGCAATTCTTGATCAGTTTCAGATTTGTTTAACTTCAGAAAAGATGTTGCATTGTGCACAGATTTAATCCATTTCCTGGAATAGGGTTCCCCAACATGGTGCTTTCCAAGTATTTTAGACTGTAGCTCCTACTATTCTCATAGCCATTGGCTATACTGGCTTGGTATTCTGCTGTTTATAATTTAATATACCTGAACTGGAAGACAGGAATAAGGTTGAGAATGCTATCCAAGTATCAGGATTGCTGCAGTGAGTTTCCCTTTCAGGTTGAAAGGTAGATATAAGTCAAATAAATAAATAGGAAGTAAATTATTATATTTAATACGTCATCTGAGAAGTCATTCCCTTGAAATTAGCACAGAGTTTTGGAATGTACAATTGCCAAGACCATAATTCAGTTCAATTTAATTTTATACATGGTATAGATGAAGAGGGCTGAACAGATTGACTCTAAAAAGCTTTCTCTCGGACCAAATTGTAACTGCTTTGTAACTCATTTTGTAATAATTTTCTCACATGTCATGGTTTCTTTAGTCTACCCACTCCAGGCACATTTTATTGAATCCTGATAATGGATTTATATTATGCAAACAATAGAAGTTTTTAACTACAACATCTGAATTCATTCAGAGGCTACATTCGCATAGCATGTTGTCCCAGTCCTTATGAATTACGTTTTATCATTCTTATCCTTCTGTATGATCCCAGCCATTGAGGTTTGGAAACATTGGTTTAAGAACTAGCATTTTGCACAAGCCTTATTAATTTTGCTTTAGTGTGCCTTTTCCATGGCAGTGCCTGCTCTCTGGAATCATCTCCACTCCAATATAGGGTTGGCCCCAACCCTGCTGGCCTTTAAAAGGGCTTTAAAATCCTGGCTCTTTTCTTGGGTGATGGGACCAATGATTCTAGTTCCCACTTGGAGGGGTGTAGTATACATTTGTGTTCCCAACTGCCTATTCATTTTTGTTGTTGCTTTCAACTGGTATGATTTCCTGGTTGTTGGTTGACTGTATGCTGCTCAGAGTCACAGTAATTCCAGTTGGGTGGCCATATCCATTTCTTAAATGCATCAATTAAATAAATAAATAAACCATGGTAAACAAAACATAGTTTGCAGTGCTGTGTGAATTGTTCCGTATCTCCATTTGGGGGGAAGTATTTGTATGCATTAGAGAGAATAGATCTATAGCAAAGGTTATATCAATGATGCATTTCTGATAACAGAAATCAACAGGAAAACAACATTGGAGGCTTAGAAATGTAAAACTCGGCCATTTCTTGCTTAGGGAAGCTCCAGATCACCACCCAAAACCTTTAATGGTAACACTATATGAATTAATTTTTGAAGTCCTTGAGAGATCAAGATAGTCAAATAAGGCTAACCATGCTAAATTGGCTGTGAGCTTGGAGAATTTCTCAGTTGCTAAATGAAAGTATAGTCATGAAGAGACTGCTTGAAAACCAAGTAGCAAAGGATAAATACCACTGCTTTGCTAAATTAAACCGCGAACAAGGCTAGAATGGGACCAGTGTCAAAACAAAATCTTTGGAAAGATCAGACTTGAAAACTTTTTTGTGTCTTCAAAATTTCTAGATTTGTTTGGATACTTTATTGTCTCAGCTCCATTAAAACTTGTTGGAAATAAGTGCCAGTGCCTTTTCCAATATCGTTTGGCATCCTCAGTTGGTAGTCCTGTCATTTCTCCAACATGCATTCAGAGGCCAATTGTGGTTCATGTTTCTAGAAAATTTTCAGAATATTATGGAGTCACAATCTGGATACATGTTGGATCATTCTCAACACTTAATGAGTTCAGGTTCCCTGAACACTTAATCAGAATTAAAAGTTGCATCATTATTTTCTTTATAATCTTTTTAATGTTAGGTCTTTATGAGGTCAGTATAACATTCTTCAACACCTGGTTGGAGGATGGAATTTATTTATTTATTTTAATGTTGCATGTCCTTTTCCAAGAAGATAACAGTCCAAATGAACACAGAAAAAAAGCTCCTGGACTAAGAAAGAAACTAGAAGGATGACATCCAGGTTTGAGACACAACTGAAATATGAATGAAGAACCAAATGCTATCATATAAATTAAAATGTGAGGTAATATCAGTTAATATATATTACTAAGAACTAAAACCCAGTGAATACAGTGGACCTTAGTTTTAAGTAGGCATGCACTACAGAGGCAGTAAAATAGACCATTGTAATTGTAGTTTTAATTTATCTTTTGCAATTTTCAGACAGTGTTTTGAAGGCTGATAAAAAGTAAGCATTACAGTTGCTGTTTTGCCAACTCCTAATCTAAATCTTCAACAACTGAGCCAAGATTTATCAGCAAGTCTGAAAAAGGAGATTAAGTGCTATAATGTACCGCAATAGAATGGGGAGACTGGACATTTTAAAGTAGTTTTATAAAATAATTAAAATATCTGTGCTTGAATGAATCTTTTTCCAATAATGACACCTTTCAAGATGTAAAATCATTTATTTAATTTTTTTCTTGGGAGGGGAAAAAAAAGACATTTTACCCATCACCCAGCAAGTGCTTTTTAATATTTCCTCCATGACATATTTTCTATCCTGTTATGTCAAACAGCACCTGTCAAAACACATTAGATGATGTAACACTCTGTGATATGAATGAAAGAAGCTGACAAACTACATCACAGTGAAGTGATTCCCCAGGACATTACAAATGAATGACTGCACACCATGGAGAATCTTCAAACATTTATTTTGCCCGTGGCAAGGAAAATTTGAGCTTCCCATTTGGGGGCAGGGGGGAAGCATATACATTATGAATTGGGTATGATTTCTTTTTGTTCTGCACTCATTTTTCACTATCATCCGGTACCCAGTTCTTAGCTTTTGTTTCCCATTCTTTTGCAGCCCATGTCTTAGGGTCCGTTTATCTGAAAGTTGATTTGAATACTTCTAAAAAGAAATCAGTGGAATATCCTAATTATATTTCTTTAATCTTCTCTTACCTGTGTCCTTTAGGGCTTCATGAGATGGGTTTAAGACAGTTTCCTATGTGGCTACGCCTTTGGGCCAATACAGGGTTTGCATTAAGAAAAACAACGATAATAGACAATAAGTACCGCACGGAACCATGAAACAGTCATGCTGTGTTCTTCATACCTTCCCTCTCCTAACTCACTTATCATTTCTTGATTATTTCATCTTCCTTCAATTCATTTATGAATATTTTAGTAAATAAGGCTGCAGTTCAGCATCGATGTCTTGGCAGCTGAAAAATTGCACTTCTTATTTTTATTTGAAATGCCTCTTTAACTCCAATTCTTATTTAGGTGTCTGTCTTTGCCATGGCTTGTAAATAAGAAAATATATTACCGAATAATGTAAACTTGGAGAAGACAGGATGAAATACTTTTGATAATTAAATTAAATCCTTTTTGCCCTCTTGCCAATTTTATTCTAGCGTGGTAGTATTGGAGAATACAAAGGAAGGTGAGATAGCTGATGTTTAAAAACATTACATGTAATTTTTAAAGAGGTGGCAAATGGATTCTTATGAAGTTCTCAAATATATTAATAACTCTTTCTGTATTTTTGCTATGCAAATCTGAACAAATTAATGAAGTGATTTGTTAAAGTTTCCTTTCCTTTCTTTCTTTTTTGAAATGCTGGAATTATTCAAATAATTAGACTAATCTTGTCTGGGAAATATTCAATAAATCAAGACCAAAGGCTGTTTTAAACAAATTATGAGTTGTCACCCTGTTATTTCACTTTATATGAAAATAAATGACTAGACAAATGAACAAATTAATCCAGCTTTCTACATTAAAAATCCTTTTTTTTAAAAAAAAAAAAGAGAAATAGTTTTTTATTAAGCTAGAAAGAAAATAAACTATGGTATTAACATGTACTGGAAGAATTCCATAATTCATTCAAAACCTAGATTCACTTGTATTCTCATAATGTAATGCACATTTATTCAGAAGGTTCTCCAATGTGTTCAGTTGGGGTTGGTCCAGTCATACCTGGAAATAGGTCATGTTGAACTAGTCAGATTTATGTCTGAGTAAAAGCATTGTTTATTGGTACCTTTGGAAAATAGCATTCCTAATTGTTTTAATAGCTAATAAAAACATTTGAATTTAAAAACATTTAAATTGTTCTTTAAATTTAAACATTTAAAGGATCTGTAGAGGTCCTTTGAGAATTTGCTATCATTAGGCTGAGGTAACATCTCCCCTATCTAATGAATGTGCACGACTGAGAGTGAACATGAACTTGAATCTCTTTGTTAAATTTTTATACAAGTTGGCCCTCAAATCTGGAGGTGCTTGCAAAAGACCCTTCACCATAGCTACGTTTCCCCCTGCCCCAAGGCCCAGAATACTTGCCTAGTCAAATTGCATTTCCAAAATATTAGCAAAGCATCTTTTCCAGACAAGGTACTTGGAAGAATACTTCTCACAGCAGAAATGATAAATGCAGTATTTTCTAGCAGACATCCGAGAACAGTTGTCAGAATAGAAAAAGCATAGTCTGTCAAGATTCAGGGGACAATCAAGGCTGATTTTACTTTCTTCCCATGTCTTTATTTAAATTTCAAGATTTGGCAAACAGAAAGAGGCCTTAGTTCATAGGGTCAAGATAAGTAGGAGATAAGGATATTGAATAGGTGCATTTGTCTCTAAGGACAGGATCAGAAAAGATACACTGAAAAGATTATTGCACCACTCTCTTTTAGTGTATCCTATCTCATGGGGTTGGTTTTATGGTAAAATTGGGCCAGGAAGAACTAGGGTACCTTCCAGATACATCAGTTTCAATTCTTAATATTTTCAACGTTTGCCCATTTTGAATACGAATTCTGGGGGATGGAGACCAACATTTCTGAAGGATGCTGGACTGGACAGTCTGATTTCTCCATCTATGCTTGTTGGAGAAATGTCATGATGGAGAAATATCCATCTATGCTTGGTGGAGAAATATGGTAATAAATGAATGAAAATTGATGTGCCGAATTAGGATTAACATTCTATGATTCTAAGATATTTTACTATTTATTTATTTAAATGTATTGTCCGCCCAACTCCAGTGGACTCTAGGCAGCGTACAAAACTAGGGAAAATGTAAAAACAGCAAAAAACATTGAATCAGCCCAGACTAAAATAATCTAACAAACAAGAAAATCAACTGAATAAAACAGGGGCCATTGAACAAATCATAAACATCAACCCCAGGCCTGGGACCAAAGCCAGGTTTTCAAAGCTTTCTGAAACCCCAAGAGGGAGGGCACAGAAGGTGGGGGCTGCAACAGAGAAGGCATGATTCCTTGGTCCCACAAGATAGCAACGTTTAATGGAGGGGACCTGGAGCACACCCACCCTGCTGGAACGTATTAGGCAACAGAAACAGTTGGAGACAAGTGGTGTCTCAGATATCCAGGCCCTATGCCATACTATGCCATATGCGATGAGAGGCAAAGTATCAGATGACTCCCTCTTCCACTCCATGTGGAGAAGTTGATTGGACTTGCCATTCAATCTTATTTCAGTGCCATCATTGGTAGTCCACTCAGCCAGATTATCTGAGAGAGAGAGAGAGAGAGAGAGAGAGAGGCAGTAAAATTAGAACATACCATTGAGAGCCTCCCCTTATTGCCCTGCTTTCTGAGATTTATCATCTAAAAAAAAGCTAAATCATACCTCAGTCTTTTGCTGGCTAGCAACAAACCCAAATGCTTTATTTTAACTCCTTTTCTCTAAAAGCTTAGGATGAAAGTGGTGAGCAGAACTACTCTTTTTCCTATCTTTTCTGCCACCAACTGCTGCCTTAAATAGACTAATGAAAGGTAATTGTGTTTGGGTCTGCCATATATGCCAACAGAATATTCCGGCATCTTCACATCTGCTAGAGATTGCCAAGGATGTGTTAAGTGTCGTGATGAATTCTGGCAGCTGTCCGCTAATATCATCAGCAGGTTTGTTTGTGGGGGAAAGAAAATTAGTGAAAAATTCCGCAACGTGACTGCAATTGCTTGGATCGTTAGGCTATTTGATGCACAGATGGAAGGGCTGCAAAAATTAATAGGAGGTGGCAGGTTCCCTCTTCCCTCCTCCCATCAGCCTGTGCTCAGCAGTCTTGAAGATGCCTTCTTCAGCTGCTTGCTGAATTCACTTAAGGCCTGTTCCTGTGGACTGTATTTTGCTGCTGGTTACCATCATAGATCCTCCTTCGGCAGCATCACGAGTGTTTGGCATCGAGAATGAAGAGTGCAGGGATTGGGCTGGAATGGTCTCTTACAAGTCCTAACTAGAAATTCCAGAGTAGAGCAGTCAAAGCCCAGCACCAGCATGCTGAACCATGGAGTGGCCATGGGTGCCCCCACATCCCAAGATGACTTTTCCTTGCACAGTGAGTAATGGTGAGTGTGAATTGCCATTTTGGATTTCCCACTGCTTTGATGCATGACAACTGCCTGATGCTGCTGCCAGTGGGAGAGATCCACCAACTCAGAAGAAGGTTCCTTTTCTGAGAGTTTCCTCAAGGCTGAAGTTGACTTCCAGTTGGGCTCTGAGCCTAGCTCAGTAGGTCGCTATTGCTTTGATTTCATTTTATAGGTAGTCTTCATTCAGCGACCACAATTCAGACTGCAACTGTGCTTATGGTCTTACTTCAGCTTTCCTTTGCTTTACAGACCTGCAAAGGTCATAAATGAGAGAATTGGTTGCAGAGTTACTTTTTCATCACCGTTGTAACTGCGAATGATCGCTAAACGAGGCGATTGCTAAATGAGTAGTACCTGTATTTAATATTAAAGTACATCATAGCTAGAGCTAGTATATGTTCTTCTCACTTGCCTTGACAGTGCAGTCAGAGTGCTGAAGTGGTTACAGGCTCATAGCAGGACTAATGCAACTGAGATGCAAATCTCCATTTACAATGACCCTCACTTCAGGGCAGTCAACCCGCTGTTGGCTGAACTTACCTCAGAGTATTGCATGGATGAAATGGGAAGGGGAGGCCTGAGTATGTCTGCATGTATTTCTGCAGATTTTGGAGAGTGCCTGGATTGTGGACAAACATCTCTATACCTAATTATGGAAAGCTATCTCCTGGATGTTATCAACACTAGGTTCACTGATTAGCTAGTTAGTACTGACAGAGGCTAGCTTCACCTAGGGAATGTAAAGAACAGTTTAAAATCATGATTTAAATTGAGAATAGGGAATATGTACAAAGAACTGGCTTATTCATTGCCATACATGGCTGACCTTATAGTTAGTTACACGAGGGACTAACATTCAGTGTTAGCACTTGAGCAAGGTGTCTCCCAGTTCGTGGATCTTTGACAAGTTAATGTTATTTGTACTTGGTTAGGGCCTTAGAAATGAGATGCACTGGTTTTTGTGTGTCTGTGTTTGTTTACACATGTGCAATCATATTTAAATTGAGGCTAATCTTTTAGTAGGAGCTAGTCACATTCTATCAAAAGTTATTAGACATGCTAATGAAACTGAACCATCCTCACAGCAGTATCATATTTCTGTGTGGCAAATACTGAGGACAATCAGAGACCTGATGTCCTGATTATGTCTTATTGAGGAATTTGGCTGACTGCAGTAAAATTGAACACTGATCATTTTTGGTGGTTCTGCTACGGAATTATTTTTCATCTGGTTTAAAACCAAACCACCCAGCATAACTGTGTCCTTATATCCTCCTTTTTTGCTTATCATGATCAGTTTTGCCAGAACTGTGGAACATGAGGGCAGGAACAGTTGGCCATATGATGAAGTCAAGGTCAGGAATAAAATTCTTTGATAAGAATAAATAACTAGCTAGCTTAAAAAATACAGGAGGGAGGGGAAACTGTTCATCAGTTATAGTTGTGTGACAATTCTTCCTCTTTTTCTTGAAGTTTTTGTAAATGCGACACCACCAATATTCCTTGCATCACATTATTTTTCCTGGCTTCTTTTTAAATAGATTGATTGAAGTGAAATTATGTGGTCATACAGTCAGTCCAAGATGTACTAGGGAAACAAAGGTGAGCAAATCTCTCTATAACTGGTACACTTGTGTTGGGATTTCTGAAAGTAAACAAAATTGGAAGAGATCTCTCAACAATGTTGTAATTTTTTAAAGCAAGTGCAATTCCTGTCCACCCCAAATTATGTCTTTAGATTTCTTTAAAATATAAATCTTTACATTTTTAAGCACTAGGCCCCAAAATGATCTGCTAAGGTGGGTAATAGAACATGTGCATTAGCCTGTAGTAGATTTAAATTGCAAGTGTCACCAAACAAGTTAGAGGAAATTACAGTAATAATGAAGATTTTGCTCCTGAAGCTGAAAGCACCTAATTGCACTGCTCTTTTAAATTGGTGGATTATTTGATATGATGCAGCTCCCATATATTTACATGATTGCAGAAATAATTAGCCCCTTTTGCAAAATCTGTGTTGTCTTTTGCCAGCATCAACACTCAGGTAGGGGAATGATTGATTTACTTCCAGTGGGGTGTAGATGTTTGTTTTGCAGTGTTATTTAGACATCCGATAATAAAACCTGACATCATAAAGAGCTCAGAAAGATGATGAGCTTATTCCTTTACAGGAGAAATGGTCTCCCTTTGTGCATATACTTGAGGAGCAATTGTATCTAAGCACAGATGAATTTCAAAGCTGAATTAAATTTCCTTTCCTTCTGACACAAAAGGCATGTTCAAAGTGAATAAGGAAGGAGTGTAGCAATGAAATTACTAGGTCTATCCAGAGGATACTACATGAATTACAGTTACTTTGGTTGCTTCGGTTGACAGCAGGTGTGCATTCCTGAATTCATTCCATTAGAAATGAATGGGGGAAGAAAAAAAACAATTAGAAAAGGAAACTCTGGAATTGGATCCATAACAGTCTGGTGGATTTCACTCCTTGCCAACCGATTAAGGCTTCTGGAGAATTGTTACAAATATTAAGACACGTTTAGGTGAGGGAAAAATTACAGGCTTGGCAACAGTGGTCTGGAAGTCTCAATAGGAAAGGAAGCCTTATTCAGAATGGCATGTAAGGCTGAAAAGTACTAAGAGACATGGCCGGAGGTTGAGTCATGGACTTCTTTTCTTTTCTTTTTGGTGGAGATGTTTCACTACTTGTCCAAGCAGCTTCTTCAGTCTAAAAAAGTTGGTTAGGGGGCAATTCCACCTGGATGACTGAGAATCTTCATAAACATACTAAGAGACATCTTTTGAAGAATGGTAATGGACACTTGGATTACTATTTCTAATTGCATCCATGGATTTATTATATTTGCATACCTCATAAGACACAAGGTGGTGTGCACAACAACATACCATTAAAACCCATCAGCAACCCCCCTCCCATAAAATGTCATAAAATCAATTAATTCATTACAGCATACTGCTGAAGGTTTCCCCAATATTAGGATGGGCAATTGGAGTTTGGTTGGGGAGGAACAGGCCCATGATCAATGCTAGCAAGACCAGGTTGCCATGGATACTAGGTTCACTGGGTTCTGGAGATTTTCCATTTTTAGTTCTGGTGAGGCTGCACTGCCCTAGTCAGAAACAGTGGGCAGTTTGAGGGGCCTCCTGGATTTGTGGCAGCCATGGCTAGGAGAACCTTTGCACAAAGTCATCTTAGGTGCCAGTTGTGATTGTTTCTGAATTGAGAGGCTCTGCTTATGGTCACTCATGCCCTGGTGACTTCCCTCTTGAATTACTGAAATACACTGTGTACGGGGCTGACCTTGGAGACCACTCAGAAGCTATAGCTGATCCAGAATGCAGCAGCACGGATAGTTATAGGTATATCTCAAAATGCCCATTTAACATCAATCCTGCGCAAATTGTACTGATTACTGATAGACCTCTGGGTGCAGTTGAAGGGGCTGGATGGTACCTATAAAGCTCTTCATGGCACAGGACTAGGGTATTTGAGTACAAATATTTATTTACCTCTATTTCTGATTGTCTCTACCTGACCAGGGTATTATGCTCCTGATCCCATTTTTCAAACAAAGCCATGTGGTGGGACCTAGGAAATTTGTCTTCTTTGTCATAGCACCTGCCCTAACAGTGCTAGCAACATCCTCCCTGAGATCCAGGTAGCTCTGACCCTGCTGGTCTTTAGAAAAGCCCTGAAGATCTAGCTGTTCCCTGGGGCACTGGCCCAGGATCTTGTATGAGCTTCAAATATATTAATATTCATATGAAGTTAATTTTGGAAGAGATATGTGTCTCTGTGTGTTTTACATTATCTTTTCCCCCTGGATTTCTATAATTTGCATTTCTTTCCTGTTTCTAATGTTGTTAGCCACTCAGAGTTGCTTGCAAATGGGCAGCCACATAAATTGAATTAATTAATTGATTGATGAACATAATTTAGTGTTCTCCTTGGGTGAGGGGAGATGTAGGAAACTTATCTGGCTAGAAGACAACTGAAATCTAATTTTCGATGTGATCATTTCCTTCTTTTTGATTCACTGCAGAGGAACATTCAACCACATGCACTCCCAGACACAAGTTTGCAGCATCACTACAAACAAGAACTGAAATTAAGAGAAGAAAAGTCTCCCTTCTTCCAGAAATGGCACCTGAGCCATTTGCTGCCACATGATAATGAATATCTGTGCTTGAAGGCAACACAGTAGGAAACTAAGCCTATAGAAACTGTGCATAATCTTAGATGCCACACAGTTCCCAGATAATCACCCTTCTCTAGATTTAAAGTATAAATGTAATCTTTCTCATTAGATGGCTATAGGTACTGCTTCAAAATGCCCAGCTTCCTTGAGGGATTTCCTTCTAATTCTGCAAAGCTGGGCCCTAGACATCTCCCTCCAAAGCTGTGCAACAATGGCACCACTTCATGGTTAGAACTTTGCTGAGTTCCGCCAGTTTGGCATCACTATTATGCTGATATTATTCAGAAGGTAAGACAGTTGCTGTTGTTTTTCTTTCTTTAAAAATATATATCAAAACAGTAAAATAAATTAAGGAAAGAAGTGCTTCCTTTTTTCTGTTAGCATCCTTCTGTGAATCTGAAAGAAACAAAGACAAGCAGCTTCACTGAGAAATGTCCATTATGCAACGGACATGAAGCTGGGTGGAATAATCAACACTTTCAAAGGCAAAAACAAATTTCAAAATACCGTAATCTTAATAGATTAGAGAAATGGCCTGATAATAGCAGGATGAAATTTAAAGCAGGTATAAGCAAAAGGAAAAAAGAGATTAAATGCACTCCTGTAGGATGGGGGTTATCTACTTTAGTAATAACATGCATGAAAAGGATCTTGGAAATGTATCTGATCACAAGCTGTGTACAAGTAAGCAATGTGACAAGCCATTCTAATCAGGGAAATGCAAAATTGAGCTGCATCAGTAGAAGCGTGGTCTTCTTTCTGGTAACTACTAATGGACTTTTTGCTGAACCAGGACTGAAAAGACGATGATTTGTGGATTGCTCACAGATAAAAGTTGGGAAGAAGAGTTTTTTTTTTTTTTTTAATTTTGTTGTTGTTCAGTCATTAAGTCGTGTCCGACTCTTCGTGACCCCATGAACTAAATCCTGCCAGGCCTTCCGGTCCTTCACTGCCTTCCTGAGTTTGCTCAGTTTCATGCTCATGGCTTCAGTGATGCTATCTAACCATCTCATCCTCTGCCGTCCCCTTCTCCTTTGGCCTTCAGTAATTTTTAATTTAAAAGAGGGTAAAAGTTATTATAGTAGCTTATGCTTGGTGTGATGAAGGTTGGAAGCCGTGTCTTTATTATTGTTTTTGTTTCTTGTTTCTTTTCATTTCTCTTCTACTTTTTTTTTTCTTTCCTTTTCCCTGCACTTTCTGCATTTTTCTCTTACTTTTCTTTTTCCTTCTAGTTTAGTTTGTATTAGTTTTTACTGTATTTACTATGTTTACTTAAAACTTCAATAAAATTATTTTTAAATAAAGAAGCATGGTTTTCAAAACTTGGGAAATCAGAATTCCACTTCATCTGTTTATTTATTTACTTGCCTAGCTATAGTACTTATGTGCTTCCCAATCATCAACTTCTGCATTAATTAAAACCCACCTTAAATGCTGTTTGTAGTTAGAGTAGCGCAAAAAGTAAATAAAGTCAGAGAAAGAGGAACAGAAAGGCAATTTCCTCTTTCCTTCTCCTTTGGTGTAACCATGTTTGGCTTGCTATTGCTCCTTTACTCTTCTTACTTGACTTCCAAGGGAATCTTTAGCAATTTTATTTTTTGTCCTGCTGCCTTTTAATTAAGGCTGGGCTCAGTCATCTCACCTCTTGCTAATCTACTGCGCAGCATCCGAAGACCTAATAGTAGATGTAATTTAGCTCCCATTCTTGTGAGTTAAATTAAGGCTCATTAATGCTCATTAGCAAATGAGAATAAAGGTGGGGTCAAGGATATGTAAGTTCCAATAAACAACTCCTGTACTTCCACCTTTGTGGCCATCTGGATCGAATTAGATTACATTCCATGCATGCAATAGAAAACTGTAGATTTTGAAATAGGAATTATGACATGAGAAACAAGTCCAGCTTTACATCCAAAGAAAGGGATGATAGATGACAATGTCATCTCATAGAAAGTACTTCATTTTCTCCTTCCCACTGGGTGCTCAGTGCAGGCTTTCAAACTGCATGGAAGGTAGTGTCTTTCTGAAACACCTGAAATGACAGCTCCAGTTCTTTATGCCGTAGCTTCAAGGAATATGTGTTGAAATGCCAGAAAGAAAACAGGGTGGGGGAGGAAGAAGAGAGCCTCCACACAAGCCACAGACATATATTTTCCTCACTCTGCTGGAAATAAATTGGTTTCCCAAATTCAAACCAGCTTTCCTGTCTTGCATATTTATTGTATTTCCCTGTGATAATAAATTGCCTCATTCATCATGAGCTGAATATCCAAGTCCCTAGAGAGGACAGATCTAGCGCTAATGTAAATACATCACTTATTGGCAATCAGGCTGGATGATCTAAGTCTAGAGTCCCCCATGTTACTTGTTGAGTGGCATCCTCTTCCACTGTACTTGTAAAGGTTGCATAGGAACTCTAGTTGAAGGAGGAAGGCACTGGCATTGCCAGATAAGTTTCCATTTGCAGAATTTATGTAATGGAAATTTGGGAGGGGAGTACAGAATGAAGGACAGCTGCAGAGTAGGGATATTTGCTTGTTTAGCTGCATAGTTTCAAAGCAGAGGGTTAATTATGACCATATATATGTCTGTCTGTCTGTCTCTCTCTCTACACACACACACAATGGTGCTTAAAAGTTTGCAAACCCTTTTGAACCTCCTATATTGCTGCAGAAATACTGTATGACCTAAAACATTACATACAGATATGTAGCTTTGGATCATTTTCCTCAATAAATCAGTGACTGTTCAGGCCTAGCCCAAGGAACTCCAAGAGACAATGCCAATTCAGTCCAGCTGTGTTTATTAGCTACAACCTCTAGCAAGAATCTTCCCAGACTAAAACCCCAGTTCCCAAAGTCCTCCAGCCACAACAGTGTGAATTCCTCAGGGAGGTGCCAGTCTCATCCTCTTGTTCCTCTCACACGGCTCTGACGAGCTAAGAAAATGTTTATCTCCCTGAGCTTGGCCTTCATAATTCCATTCCATCACAGTGACCAAGTATAATGTTTTTGACTCCTTTGCTTAATTGGGTTCTCTTTCTCTAGTTTTAGGACTTGTGTGCAAAACAGATCAGGTTTTAGGTCATATTTATGCAGAAATGTTGAACATCCAAAAGAGTTCACAAACTTCTAAGCACCCATGTATCTGTTTGTGTGTGTAGGCTTATTTTTTTTAGCTGGCATGATTTACAAAATTGCAGCAAGACCTTAGCCTGGGCAGACCTAAAACGATGACAAAAATTGAGAGCTGCATATCATATTACTACATATGGCCTTGGGGAATAGAACTGGATTGTGTTTTCTGTCCTCAGCCTTCTCGTGTAGCTTCTACAATGGGAAGTCTTATATTTCACTGGCAAAATGTCTCTGCATATCTAGTAATCACATGTTTCACAGGAGAAGCGAAGCAGCCCTCGTACCACCATCCAGGTACTGTATGTGAAATGCTTCCAGTAAAAACCTTTAAGACAGTGTTGTCCAAACTTGGCCACTTTAAGATGAGTGGACTTCAACTCCCAGAATTCCCCAGCCAGAAGTCCACTCATCTTAAAGTGGCCAAGTTTGGACAACACTGCTTTAAGAGGTGCTTATACAGCAGATGCTCAAGAACAGCAAGACAGTCCCCTTGATGTTCCTCTTTCATGTAGGAAAAAGGGAGTGTGCCATACAGCGGGTCTTGCATCCCTTAAACCAGCAATTTTGCTTAGAATGGTAAGCAAAGGAGGACTCTGCCCTGATGTCAGGACTGATGAAAAAAATTCAACTGCTGATCCAGCTACCTTTGTACACAGAGCAGAAAAGGTCATTATTTTGTCCTTTACATCAAGGAGCAAAATGTTTCATGCCTGCAGGGAAGAAAAGAGAAGGCTTCTGAAAGCCAAGAATAAAGAAACAATCATATCAAACCTTCATCTTTTGGGAGCAGTGCCTGTAAGCTTAGCTGCTTTTATTGGCCTGGATTGGTCTTATCATAAAGCTTTGCTTCACAAAGCTATTGTGTACATGTAACCAGAGGTGCAGCAAACATATCCCCACATATAGTATGTAGCATTGTAATGTAATTTGATATTAAGATTGAACACAACAGGCATCCTCATTTGTGAATATCGGTGGTATATTTGACAATGTGGAGAAGCCACAGAACAGTACCAAGAATTTGGATGATCGCAGTTTGGAGGAGAAAATGTAGTTATGTCCTGGACCCTTTCAGGGAAGGCTGTCGACCCAGGACCCCACACTATGACCAATAAATCCCAAGAAAGTTCTACTGCCCTCTGATTCTAGAAATGACCTTCAGATTCATTCAGTGATCGCAGGTCCTGTAAGGCTGCGATCTGCATCACGTTTCGCCTTCCTCAGAACAGTTAACCTAGTTGCAGAATTATGCTTTGGTATCTAGAAGAACTTCATATCTCAAAAGGAAATCTAACACAGAATATAATTCAAATTGAAATCCAATTTGGATGGATACCCCTGGATTTGTATCGCATCCAAAATGTGGGTTCCTCTTTGCATAAGGTCTTTATTTTAATCTTATAGGACTTCTAAATTAGAATAGACTTTTAGTGGTATGGACAAATGTATTGCTGCCTCAATTTTATTTTATAATTTAGACTGTGCTGATCGTGGCTCCTGATATTTATGCTTTGCTTAGAACTTAAGTGTGATTGTCAAGCTTTTAAAATGATATATTCAGTTATTCACAATCCATTAATGATATACTGGAAAATTATAATCTTGTAAATCCTTTATTTTGTTCTTTTTCATTCCATTCATTCCATAGACATTTCATTTCAATGTCTAATTAAGATAGATAGAGATAGAGATGGATATAGATTTCTCCCTTCCTCTGATCTTTGGTATGTACAGTATATCAATCAAGGAGAATTGGATCTTTGTGGAGAATAAAGCAACAAGGAGGACTTTTCTCATCAGATAATAAAATTTTGCCAGTTGCTCCAGCTCAGTCTTAGAGTAATTTGTTACAAAATTGCTCTCCTCAGTCCTGAATCTGAAATTCTGAATCATTTGTGATGGCTATCCAAAGTAGCTATCCATAAGTCCTGAAATCGTGTGTCCTGTCAGCAATTTTGCCTTGTCTTTTTTGGCCATCACAGACTTGTACAATAGAAGCCCTGCTGGAGGATGGGGGATTCAGACGTTTGTGTGCTCATGTGTAGGTTTCCACTTCAAGAAGTTTGTGCAACACATTAGGCAGGCCTGGTGCTCTCTACCTGACACAGAAAAGTAGGGTTGAGGGCATGATGAGAAGGTGGTAGTTATTATGTTGCACGAGGTTAGGAAATGGATTTTAAAAAAAGATGGTAGTAGATATAGTGTTTCTCCAAAAGAATATGCTTATTAATATGCAAACATATTCTTCTAGAGAAACACTCTATCTACTACCATCTTTTGCTTACTCGGTTTACTGCTAATAATTGAAAACATGGTATCAAATCTGCTCTGGTCATAGATGACTGATGTCCCATTTCATTCTTTTATATTTTTTTAAATAAGAGCTGCAGGACATTCCCAGTTCTTACTACTGAATATTGCTAGGTAAGTATTTTAAAAACAAAACCACCAAAACTGCTAAACTACTGAATCTGGGTAAATTATCAGCATCTTTTATCTCTTTCTTTATTGGTTGTCGAAGTTCATTATATGAAAATGCTAAGATACAAACATCTTCTACTTGATATTAATTGGTCATCTACATGGATTCTGTCTAGATACTATTTTTAAAAATACTTTTGGATGCTTAAACGTGGTTGTAAAATTCAAGTCATAAAAATTGGATGAAATCATAGGAATTGGATGCCCTTGCAAATCTGCTTCCCCCCCCCCCGCCTGCCCCACTGTGACCATATACTCCAGAAAGAGAAAGTAAGAGTAAGTAAAGTAAAAGTTTGTAATCAAGTCAATAACTTCATCAACTAAATTACTATTGCAGTTGTGTGTCCTACAAATTCAGTTTACGGAAAGGAAGACAGACATTAATTGTTCTATCTCACTAAAGAACAAAGGCTCTTCAGTCAAGGGGCAAAGAACATCTTTTTCTTGTCTTTAATTCATATGCAACAGTTTTGCAGATTTTATGCAAGAATTTGGTTTTTTATTAGTCAGTCAAAACCCAGATTTATTTGCTTCTAGCTTCGCTATTAATTGTGAACTCCCAAATCTTTATCAGTTTAAGATTCCCCCCCCCCTTTTGTAGGAGTGTGGTCTAAATGTTGAAAGGGATTATCTAGTTTTGAGAAAAAAAAATATTTGACTATGTGTTGGCATATTTGATTCTTTTTAGTGTCAGAACACTGGAATTGATTCTGAAGCCTGCCTCCTGCTTTGTAGCATTGAGAAAACTCTTGTGCCTTGGAGAAGTATTTCCATTCTGCTTTGGAAAACACAACAAGGGAGATTGATAAGAAGGGAAATATTCTTCTAAGATAGGAAATTCTCCAGGGAATCATACTGCTGGAGCATCTTAGATAAGGGGTCTCACATAGGAGTGGGAAATCTTCTGTAAATAATGGATGCATTTTTCTTGATTGCTCTTGGTCACTGTCGCAGAATATAGATCCATCCTTGAACAGCATGGTGGCAAACAAATGCTGTCATATGGTATTTTTCAAACATGATCACTGTGTGGGAAGAGCCAGAAAGCAAATTTACTTTGAATACCGTAGGATGCATCGTATAATACAATAGGATACATACATACAGTAGAATAATTGAATACAATTATACAGATGTGGCAACTGTACCATCCATACATTGCTGAAATACAGCTTACAGTATCTCTCATGTAGCCCATAGCGTCCTTATCCTGTGTTAAAGCTTCAGATTGCCCCATAAATGGAAGACTGCAGTAGTCCAATTGGGACATAGCGAAGACATCATAACTGCTGCCAGGTGTATCTGTTCAGGAATAGATGCAGCTGTTATGCTGTGCAGCCCTATACAGGACTTGCATATGACATGTAGGTTTTATGTAAATATTGGGAAATTGAGCTTTAACGTCTGATTCTTCTAGGTGATGCTGATACAATAGATTCGTGTGACTCGGACAAGAATTGTTGATGTACAATACATGGGACATCTTGGTCAGATCATTGTTCTTGACCCCTTGCAATGATCCTCTCTTAGGAAAATGGTACTCTCATAAGAAATCTGGACTTGGTTTAGGTAAGATACATTACTATAGAATCAAGCAACTACATAAAGATGGCAGGCAATTTCTAACAAGTTAGGAACCTGAAGGTATTTGTACATATGTCCCAAGATTCAAATCCTGAGCTTCTTTCTCCTGTTCTTTAGGACTTCATAGGACTCATAGGATTTCCCGCACATCTTTCCTCACACTGGTCTTCCATATAGCCTTTGTTTACAAAATAGTTTATTCTGTTCCCAGGTTCCTTATTTCCCACTTTTCCAACCCCAGCTCTAACCACCTTATGCAGAACATATTAAGGGGGCAAGGCCTTGCCATCTATTTTGGTGCATCTTTTTAATAAGCCTGAAGAAGTAAAAGTGGATTCAGAAAAGGAAAGTAATGCAAGTAGTATAGATCAGGATGAAAAAAAGGAGGCTTTGGACTAATGAGATGCAAACTGACAAGGAAAGAAGATGAATTCCTTCAGGAATAAGTTTAATCTAACAATGAACGAAATGGAAAGTGACATGTTTGGGACAGATAGGATGTTGTAAGGGAAAGGTGGTCAAAATGTGTACATTTTTTTGCTGGTAAGACAAGGCAGCTGAGATGATAGCCTAAGACCATTTCAACATTAAAACACTGCTAGCTTGTTTGAGTTCTGGATCCAATTAGTACTTGCTGGAAAACTATCATATATCAAAGCTAAAAGCAATGCCCCCACTTATGGAATGACTTATCTTTGGAAGGGAGGGTTTTCAACTGCAGTGAATAGATTGTATCCCAGCAAGCTATCAAAACATGTCTATAACTTTATTTGCATTTCCCAGCCATTGAGGAATTATAGGTCATATATGGGATAGCATAGCATAGTATGGTTTTAGGTACAGAGGCAAATGAAAGAGGCTGGCATTCAACTCTGTCAGCCTTGCATGGTAGTCCAGACAAGAAGCACACCCAGAAGTACTAGCTCTAACTTTATTGTAAGGTGACATTAACAGAATCTTGCAAGTCTGAAAGTACATCTTTCTACGATAAGGTGAACTCAAGTCCTGGTGCCTTCATGGATGCATCTCTCTAGGAGATGATCTGCCACTGCTTTTTTCCAGATTTTTTTTAGCTTCCTAATCTAGTCCTCAACTCTGGGGTTTCCTGACAGTTTTCCAGCAAGTACTAATTGGATCTGTTAGCAAAATTTGAGAGTTCCTGACACTCCCCAATTAGGATTCAGTCCAGCAGAAGATCAGGCACGAAAACACCAGCTGAGATTTTTAAAGTTTTATTGAAAGCAAGCCAATAGAGTCAGCTGGGGACTCCCCTTAAGGCAGAGAAGCACCCTGATCACACTCAAAGAAGATGATTTTATACACATTTCTTACACAGAGATACAGCAATTAACAAATTGACTGGCTAAAATTGGCATAAATTCAGGATCCTCCTTATTATTGGGGAAACTTATCTCCCTGATGAGCCATTGGTTGCCAGTCAAAGTTCGGGGCACCCCCTTTGATCTTCTGATATTTATTGTTTCATGGAATGCAGAGGCATCACCAGAGCAGCTGAAGGGTGTTCTGAAGGCTATTGGGATCACTTCCTCCCATATCTTTATGGCCTTGACACTTATGGAGACAAGATGTCTGCCCAATGTCTTTCAACAATAACAGAAATGAGAGAAATGTGTGAAGGTTCATGAACATTAGTTTCCTTGTCATCCCTTGGGTCCCCAAATGTAAGGAATAAAGATGGGAGAAACTGAAAGCCCTTTTTCATAAGGTTTCAGATCCAGTCCTCCTTATCTTTTCAAGATCATCCAAAGTCATCTTGACACTGCCAACCTGCTGTGATTCTAACTCAAGGCAAAACTACTCTGGAGTAGTGTTTTTTTTTTTTTTGAAGTTATGATTATTTTCATAACAGCTTTTCCCTTGCTGTTCCTAAATACAGCACATGTGTGATGAGAAGGCTTTAATTTTTATCGTTATAAACCAGGTTAATGATTTAATAGTTGCTACCCCTTTATTGTTTTCTTGATTAACACTGTGGTGCTTACTACCTAAGGACCATCATTATCACCACTGTTTAGTTATTACCTGTCACCAAAATGCTAAAATGAAGCTGGTATGTTTCCCTGCTGCTAGTGTTGCAACTAGAAGTGTCAAAGATAAGTCATTCAATAGGTGGGGGCATTGCTTTTAGTTTTAATATATGAGATAAAATCTGCCAAATGCGGGAACACCCGGTGTGCACAATAAGTGAATTTTGACAGAACAAATTGTTTTTTTTCTTAGCCATTCATGCTGACTTATTTCAAAGAGAAAAGAAACCCAGGGACTAAAATACTCACACTCACACCCAAACACACCTAAAAAATACCTATTGGTGACAGGCTAATGTAGCATTCCAATCAATCAAATGTTGTCTATTTGGTATGAAAAGTTAACTGGCAACCACTATAATAGACATTTGATTACGGTCTTGAGTGCATTTCATTTTTTTAGTGATGGGATACTTAAGTATGGCTGCTTTGTTCCTGGATGAAAAATTTAAATGTAAAACCTGATTATATAATAATGCTACATAGTTTCCAGAATGCTTTGCTCTCGTTTTTATGCCTGGTATTATAATTATTTATTGTGTGTGTGTGTGTGTGTATGTGCACCTTCGAGTCACTTTTTGACTCCTGGCAACTGCCTGGACAAGTCCCTGCGGTTTTCTTGCCAAGATTTCAGAAGATGTTTGCCATTGCCTCCTTCCTAGGGTGGAGAGAGGGGGACTGGCCCAGTTGGCTTTGTGCCCAAGGCAGGATTAGCACTCATGGTCTCCTGGTTTCTAGCCTGGTGCCTTAACCACCACACCAAACTAACTCTCATTTATAATTAGGAAATACATAGTTAAAAGCACAAGGAAGAGGAAAAGTCACCAAAGAAAATGAGATGAAGGTATTGAACCACGTCATCTGCTGTCTCTGGCAAATTATTATTATGGATGTAACTGAATTTTAAAAAATTACAGCATTTAATTGCCAGCATTAAAATGAAATCAGAAATTCTGATTGTTTTTTAAATTGCAGAATAAAATTTTGCCAAAATGCTAATTTGAACAGAGTAGAAAGAAGCTTGTTGTTTTGAGCCCTGACAATGGTCTACGTTGAACTGAGTTCATATATCAGAAGGTTGAGAAAAGGGGAGGACTTAAAGAATGAAAGGAAGAAAGGCCTAAAGAACTTGAAATCCAGTTTTCGGGCCAAAGAAACAAAATGGGAAGAGAAGAATAATAGACATGATGGAAATGACTATTTATATATCAAATTGTAACAACACAATATAGAGAATTGTTATTTAAAAAAAAAACACCTTAAAAGTCTTAACCTTCAAATTAAATATTCAGAATATAGTTTTGGAAGAAAAATTATAATAATATTATGAAACAGTTTTTAGTTCTAATTCCCCGCTTTGTAAGCTGACATATCCAGGAAGATAAATGTAGTTAGTTAGTTCTCTTTTATGTAACAATCAGTGGCTGCATAAATATTTAACTATTTTAATTAGGATAAAAGCATTTAATTAAACCATGGTAGGAATAATTATTGCAAATGTTGGAGGTCCAATGGTAAATCTGTCCATGCAACACTGATGCTGGCATGATTGCATGCACATTCCCTTTTAGACACTATTTTGATGGCAGATTCTTAGTGTGCAAAGGTATTCTATTCAGTTTCAAATTGCATAAACCTAGATTGCCAATTTGATTGATAATGTTATAAGCCTTTTTAATAGGTAATGGCACTTCCCTCCATATATCAAGTTTAAAAAATAAATGTTTCGGGATTCATAAGCACCTCTGTTCCCTTTAGTCACTGCCCTCTTACCATACAATTACTCTTAGAGAGTACTGTAATTGTATGGTAAGAGAATGATCAAAAGCAAAGCCTATGTTCAAAATGTAAGCAGAGAGGTACTAGACTGAACCCATTTTGATGTGATGAACATGTTTGTTGTGCTGTTATTGCCATATCTGGTGTGAAAAACATCTGGTTTGATAACATTAGCTACATCTATCAACTCTTACTAAGAGTACATCATCAAGGGGCTGATAACATTTCTGTCCACTTACAACTTATTTTACAAAAGAGTCATTGACTGAAAACACCCATAGCTTTTGAAAATACTTTTGCCTTGAGTGAAGGAAAATCAGCTGCAAAGTTAAGGGACTGTAATGTGTTATTCGAAATGGAAGTTAAAGACAGCATTTTAAAATCCCTCTAGACAGTGGGTATGGCAGAATTCAGTGCCACCATCTGTAATCTTTAATTTACCTTCTAGAAGGTAACATGTTTCTTGATTGTACACGTGATTTGCAACTTTTCCAGGGCTTCAGTGGGGAAGAGCAGATGACGTTAGGAGTAGGTTAGAAAACAGACCTTGGTTTCCAAAAGAAAAAAAATGCTGTTAGGTTTCTTCTTTCTTGGAAACAAGCCAGAAGCTCAACAGCTGCAATTGTCCTTGAATGAACAAACTCAGTTGTTGAAGAACACAAGCTGAGTAGGATAGGCTATGCAGAGGGAAAACCAATGCAAAAATGACAGCTAATTAGAATTCCTGTAGGCTTTATCAACAGGTCTGCAAAATACAGTAATTAAGCTGTGACTGTGAAAACATGCCACTTTGATGTTTTTGAGAAGAGGCGAGCAAGCTTAAAATTACCCAGTTCGAAAATTATTGAAAATTATCACTTAAAATCTTCTTTATAATGATACGTATAATGTATGTACTGCTGCAATAATTTTTGCAATTACTGCAATCAAACCTAAGACTAATTTAATTTCTCTATAAACCATACAATACATTAACTTCCCAACTTCCATTCCTTCAGGCTTTTTAAGCTATTATGGAAAGATTAATTTTCTTTCTTTCTTTCTCTCTTTCTCTCTTTCTTTCTCTCTTTCTCTCTTTCTTTCTCTCTCTCTCTCTCTCTCTCTCCTTCCCTCCCTCCCTCCCTCCCTTTTTCTTTCTTTCCAGAATGTGAAAATGTTCTTGACAGATTTAAGAATTTGTCTTCTTCAGTCAGAAATCATAAAACTGAGTGGAGCACTTCGGATTTTTTTTGGGGGGGGGGATTTGCTTAAATAATTGGGTTACTGTCTCTTTAAATTACATTTTATAATTTACAGAGTTGGAAGAAACAGTATTCAGATGGAACACATACATACATAGAGAACAACTAGCAAACAGATGATCAGGAGTATTAATCACCATCTAGAAAAAGTAATAATTCTCCAGAATAACTGAATGGAGATCAGGGAAATATGTACACATCTGTTGTGAAAAATACAAAGAATGCTTGTACTGCATACTATAGATTACACTGCACGTGATTCTTGTATGAACATTCAGAAAATGCTATGGAAATGAGAGAATGAATTTAAGATCAGAAAAATGAAAAAGGGAGAAATAAAAATGGGCAGGTTAACCTGATGTGACACAAATGTTCTGTATGATTCAGAATGAGCAAAGGGGGACCACAGCTCAAGCACCATGCCAGGCTCTCTCTCTATGGGGAGGACCACACTCTCAAAGTGGGCAGAGCCAGGAACAATTCAAGAACAGGATTCAAGAGTCTTAAGCAATGATATGGATGCCTTAATTTCTTGACACCTTCCAGACACACAGCCCAAGCATACAAAGAAAGGTTGCAACATTTTAGACCCATTTGAGGGGGCTTTGGGGCCTCCAAAGTGATACTATGATCCATTAGCACCTGTGTCTTATAAGCCTCAAGTTTTGCACTCCTCTTCATCAGGACCCATTTTCTAATTGCTGCAAACTGTTATAGAGAAAGAGAAGGAGAAAACATCATTGTCTCTGTATCTGAAGTAAAATACTTACTTAGCGAAATCTGAGGTTTGAATTAAGCAATCAATGGCTCCTATTCTTTAGGGCAAGGCTTCCTAAATTCACTCCTTCAGGATGCAAAGGAGATAAGCCACCACTAATAAACCCTAAAAAAACAGCTGACAGATGGCCCAAATCTAGATAAAGGCCAGCTGTTGTCATGAATAAAGTTCTACTCAGGAAGAACATAGCTAGGACATCTCTAATGGCCTGCAGCTGGAGCTTGGGTGGGGCTCTGACACCCAAAAAGCCTTCCATTTCACACCCTTGGCTGTTAGAAACAACTTTTTTGTTATGTGTTTATTATATTACAGTTTGGGGTCAGTGTTGGATTTTATGTGCTTGAACTCTGACAATGAATCTTGGACTGCCTACTGATGTGCTAGTAAGTGTGTGATTTCTGTCTATCTTTCCTACTTATCACTTCACTTAGTAACCATGCTGTGGTTCGGAGAAGAGCCTTGTATGTAGAGACAGGCTTCAAAATCTCAGTGGCCTGTGCCAGATATGGGGAAAAGTCTCTTTCTCATTGTGAATCTTCAGAATGGTAGAACTGATTGAATCACGGCTTGATTTAGCAGTGAAATTCTTCTGTTCATGGCCTGTGCACCCCAATAATTGAAGGCTTGAAGATCTGGTCCAAGAAGAAGTTGAGATGTGTTGAATTAGGCAAACATTCTGTGGGCTCTATGGTTAATAAAATAAATGTAAGGGCAACTGTAATGCTTATTTGATATAGTTTTAGGATGTTTTTAAGGCATTTTGTGGTGACCTCTGCAGTCATAAATAAAGGCCACAGCCAAAATGAATTTTGTTTTGGAGAAGTTGGGGGGGGGGTGGAATATGTACTTACAGGACACACTTTATCGTATGTCTGCAGATGTACTAATGTATGCCTGCAGTAACTGTTTTGATAATTAAACTGGATTCTAAGAATTGGCTGTAAAGATCCGAAGGGAAATGCAGTGTCCTATTTTATAGTTCACTCATACCTGTATGGCTAAAGGCGAAAAGCAGGTTGTGTATATCTTTTTTAATTACAAAAGGGACATTTCTGGATCAGACCAATTTTTCAAACTGATTTATCTAATAAATTTTCCCAGTCCAATTAACCATTTGAATCTGACCAAGGCTGATTTGCGCATCCTAAAAGATAAATCTATATCCATAAGGGTATAGAGATATAGTGCTTTAAACCGGAATGCATTTCGTTCTACTCTCCTGTGTGAACCCAGCCATGCTCCATGGATCCGGCAAGCAACCTTCTAGATCTTCGCATGCTATCTTCAATATGCTTCCAGATTCTTTTTCATTACTTGTAATAGTTTTTTATCATACTTCAAATACAGAGTTAATTAGAGAAGATATTAAGAATAGCTGCCTCTCAGAGACTTTGACTCTCAGTTATTATAGCCACTTATCAGGACGCATCATTATGCTATCAGACTAATAACTAATGTATCATAAAGTAGCTATTCTATTCCCAGACATCCAGATAGAATGAAGGTATCAGGGAATTCTTAAGCTGTACTGCCATCTGTTGGCCCAAGGGTAGCATAGCACCTCACATTGATTTATGCTCGCACAATTCAGTGTGATGGTTGATTGGTCAATGGGTGTGCTTATTGGTGGCTCGCTAATTTGCATTGTTTAGTGAACAACTGTAGAGCTTTTTTTGAGCCATCAAACTAGGAACAGCAGAGTAAGCATTAAAGATATTTTATAACGCATCCCGGTAGCATTCTGGCACTGTGATTAACTAGTTAGAATATTGATCTTGGACTGTGAAAGTTCAGATTCAGGCTCTCACCCATGTTAGGAAATTGCTTGGTAGCCTTCCAGTTTCTTTCAGACTAGCTTATTTCATGGAGCTAGAATGAAAGGGATACGCTAACTCGGTGCGTTTTGGGGGAAAGGTGAGAGAAATCTCATCCTACCAAACTCTAGTGGTAGGATGAACGTAGGTTCTTTTGCTGAGACTTCCCCTTTCCAGATCCATTCTGCTATGGATTTATATCTTTAAAAGGTTTATTTTTAAAAAGCATAGTAATGGTAAGGACAGATAAAATTATAAAGATCAGAGCAAACACAGAGGAAGAGAATAAAGCTTTTCTTGCTACAGTCCTGAGGTCTATCAATCTCCTCCTCCTCCATCTCTTGCATTGGAAGAAAAACATTGCTGTCAGATACCACCTATCTATACTTCATTCTTCTAATCCATTCAATTTCATGGTTACTTTTAAATGCATTTAATCTTAGAACTTTAGAGTTGGAAGCAGCCATTGATTCTAATTTCCTGCTCAGTGCAGGGATCCTAATTAAAACATCCCCATCTTATGGCCATTCAACTTCTGCTTAAGACATCCAGTCAAGGTAGATCCCACCAACCCTCTGGGTAATTGGTTTCATAACTGAACTCTTTTAGGAGGTTTGTCCTAACATTCTAGATCAATTTGCCTTCCTATAATTATTTTCTATTTCCTGCACTGTGGGGTATTAGAGAATAGGTCTTTATGTTCTTTTTCTAGGATGTTCTTTCAGGTGTTTGAAGAATGCTTTCTTATGCCTCTTGGTCTTTTCTTGAGGTTACACATTCCAGGTTCCTTTAATCTTTCTTTGTAAGACTTAATTTTTTGTTCCTGATCATCTTCATAACTGTGAGCTAACCTCTTCCAGCATCTGTCTTAAAATGAGATACCCAGAACTGGACTTTTTTGGGTCTGTCCACAGAATTAGTTTCTGTGACTTAAACTCTACTTCTTTTGATGCAGCCTAAAAATCACTTTTGCTCTTTCTGCAGCTGCATCACAATGCTGGCTTATTTGACTTGTTATCAACTGCTATTCTTAAATCTTTTTTGGCAAAGTGCTATTGTTAAGCCAAGTGTCCTCAGTTATTTGCCCTTGCACTGGATTTCTGTGCAACACTGATAACAAATGCTTACTCAGAGGACCAAAGCAAAGGTGGCAGGACTCAACTGACGTGGACATGAAGATCACTCAGCTGACCCAGTTGCTGCATTTGATTGTATGAAATGGCATTCATTGATCCAAAAAGCAGACCCTGTGGGAAAATGCTAGGAAGAACAACACTGGATTTCTGTTTGCATTTGTCATGCATGTTACTTTTTAAGATGTTACTAACCATAGTTCGAGGCTTTGGAGAGACATCGATACCATGAACAAATGGACAGATTTCTCTGGGCATCCCATCGTCAAGCTCTCCAACTAACCGCTGTGATCAGATGAAAAGGTAGTTTGTGGCATAAAATGTTCTAGGTCATTGTAAATTGTACAGTTGGTTAACGATGCTATTGGTTTGACTGCTAGTAAACTGGCCATAATGTTGTATATTTTGTTTGCACTTGTAAATACGCTCAGAGTAAGCATTTACACCAAGCATATTGTTCATCAAGTAAAACGAAAGGGTGGAAGATACGGTTGGCATCATTCTTAAAATATAACCTTGGAAGTGATTTTTAAGGTTACATAGCTGAGCTACTCTGGGGGGTGGCAGGGAGGGCAGAAGATGAAACAAGAACATCTAGTTGAGTTAGGCAGACATCCAACTGTAGTTAAGATGTGCTATCCCACTTAAGCTAGCCATCGGTTAATTAAACATAAACAGAACAAAGTGATCTTAACATCCACTGGAGTAATTTTTCTTTATATTCTTCTGTATGGTAACATTTGATTTAGACAAATGAAGCAAATCAGCTTTCAGTGAATGGGGTATCTTCTATTACAGCTGGCAGTTTTTATTGTTACTCCTTCGCCAGTTATGCTACATCCTTTGTCAAGGAGAAAAAAAAAAGGCTGTTGCTTTTATCAGATTATGTAATCTTTTATAGGTTGTATGAACACACCAAATGAGTGAGCTGCACAGGATTTTGTTATCTGTTTCATATCTGATATGACGGGAAACAACTGGAGTGTGTGAATGCAATACTCTTAACATTAACTTAAAAAAGGAATAAGTGTGTTGCTGCAATTTACATTTTTTTCCCCAAACGTTATCAGTAGGACTACCTGGGTTCATCACAACACTATCAAAACTGGGAATCTATGATGGTTTAATTCAGGGGTCCCCAAACTCTTCAGCTCATTGACCCCTTCATGAAGTTTGATTGTACATCAACCTCCAAACATTTATTATATGAAAATAATAAAGGCTACTTTAATTAATAGTATTATGAATAATAATAAGAGTGGATAGTCCCATCAACCCTTGGTGGTCAATACTGACCACTTTGGGGTACCCTGATTTAACGTGATATATGAATCAATCGACTGTGATTAAAAATGTGGCCTACAGTTGAGGACTATATGTAAGGCTGGCAATGCGGTAAGCCATAAAGTGGTTTGTTTAATTTTGGATTAGTTTTGCAATTTACATGCTACTTTTAAATCATGGTTTAAGGCATATAATTTCGCTTTCAGTGTTTGCAAACCTGCAAATGTTGATTTAATCTATTTTTTCCCTTATTTCTTTGTGGTTTTCCTAAATAATGCTTTTTGTCTTTTCCACTGTGGTCTAAGAAAACCTGTTTCATAGCAAGTGACTCAGGGACAAATAATATAATTCTAACCCTATAACCCTTGGCTGTGTTTGAAAAACTGGGAGCGATGTTCTCTTTTGCGCTTATATCAAATGCAGCATGCTGGTTTGTTCCAGTTCTTCCATGCTTTAAAGTCGTAATGATGCTGTGTGAAAAAGAATGTTTCCGTACTTGGCTATCCTACTTTGCTTTTACTTCCACAAAATTGAAATTCTCTAAGGAAGACGTCACCTGTACAGTAGTGGCTTTGTTTTAATGAGAATTTCTGGCTGGTAATATTTTAATATGTTAGCTGGAGACTCCAGGGAAACCTTTATAAGGATTAGCTCACCTTATGTATTACTGGAGATGGATTCATCTAATAAGTGTGAGAATTACTCTGCTGGATTCCATTTATAAATATTTGTGTGTGATGGAAAAACGAAACAAAGCTGTCTTTAAATTATTCATTACAGCCAGTCTCAGGGTCTGTTCCATACACAAACAATGATGTGGCAACTAAAAACTGACCTTATTGCTAGTAGGAATACTAGGAATTTGGCCTATATCACACCCACATTCTCATTGGGTACAATACTTGTACTCCTTACAGTGTGAATCCCAAAGAGCTCCTAAAAATCTTTTAAAAAATCCATGTTACCCTTTCAGGTCAACTTTAATTAACTCAAAAGTAAACAATGAGCTATAAGTAAGGACCAAGGGAGTAGGGAGTTATTATTTGGAGTACAGGCAATCTGCTTCTCAGGGCATTGTGGGAAGAATTGTTAAGATGTTTAGTCTAATGTTGATGGAAACCACCAAAAACTACTGAAGGTTGGCTGCCATAAGAAAGGAATCCAGCTGTCTATTCTGAATGGTCAAGACTAACGTCTTCCTCCCCCCCCCCCAGTTCTCATAAAATTTGATGAAAGAGAAAACAAATTTCCAGATTTCTTCTAAAGCAAAAGAGAATGTTGGTGAAAATCTCATGTTGTTTTGTACACATTTCATTACAAGTATGAATATCCCCTCTTTCATAGTACAATGCAGTCATCCTTCCACTGACTTGCTCCCTTCATGGCTTCCTATATTTTCATTAAATCTCAAGGGAAGATCCAAGAAAGAAACGTTTCTGAGGTTTTCCCAGTAGCAGTACATCATTGTCAAGACTGAGCCCATGCTGTATTGAAAAAAATGGTTATGGCTAAGTTTACATAACATAAAACAAATCACAATACAGTAAGGCTAATTTGCAAACCTGGTCCTTCTTTCTCCATGGCGTGTTTCCACCCAGAAGGTTTCTTTCTTTAATGGGGGAAAACGGAAGAAGCAATCCTTGGCTGTGTTCACGTGATTCACTGAACTGCAAGCTGCCCAGAAGCCTTTTAGCATAGCTAATTCATGGTTCATTGTGTCATGCAAACCCATAACATTGGGATAACTGAATATAGTTTAGTTACTCATGGCTATATGCTATGTGAGCACAGCCGCAGGCTGGAGATCCCTGGAAAGTCTCTTTTGGAAGGACCTCTGGATTTCAGGAAGTTTCTGCCTTCCAAAACATCCTAGGAAGGGACACTGGCTTCAGTGGAATCTCTTTGCATGCCCAAACCATTGCACATTTCAGCAAGGAAGCATTTCTACATGAATGAAAGACTGTGGCAGAAGTGACTGGAAGAGATGTTAGACTCTTCAGAAGAACAGCGACGAGTCTGTTTCATTTCAGATCTTATCTCGATCTACAAGGCACTTGTGCCAGTTATAAAGAAACCATTTATTATGTTTTAAGGACAATTATAGGATGTGCAGGTTTGCTTTCTAGTATATTGCTTGATTAAGTTAAAAAAAAGATGAAAGGATCATAAAATAAGGTTCAAACCAAGGACACCATCCATACTGATCAAAACATTTTAACTGCCTTTCCATTGGGTTAGCTCAGAGTTAAGCACATCAAAGACACAGAGGAAGATTTTGAAAGATGACATTATAAAAAAAAAAAAAAAGGTGGTAGGACTTCTCCAAATCCTTGCTAATGCCTCCAGAAACTGCTTATCTTTGCAACAATCCAACCATTCATCTTCAGGTTCAGGCTGCTTGCTCAGCATGAAATTGTCACTGGAAAGCAAGAAAAATCTATATGCCCAAGTGTCAAGTCTGCAGGCCATATTCAGGTCATGAAACTGCAGCAAATTCTTGCTAGTCAGGTTTTTAAGAATCCAGCTTCTAAGAGTTTCTTCAACCTGTAATTTAGCTATCTTCTTTCAGGCAGGTGAGTGGCCCATCATTAAACCAGCCATTCTTCAGCCGGTATCCTTCTAACCTGTGAACAACTATGGCTGGGTCCAATCATGGTGTTAAAGGAATTTGTTCAATCATGGCATGTTAAACAAACCACATTGGAAAGGCTAGAAGAGGTTGCAAAAGAGGTGAAGCAACGTGGCTGCTTTGCTTTTAGAAGGAGGGTGCTATGCTTGTGAGTTCATTGAAACAAAGTGCCTTGTTGAAGATTTGTACAGCTCTAATAGCAGAGGTTTTCGTGCAGGATCCTAAGCTTGGTGAGCTCTAAGGGTGGTGTGAGCTAAGGCTGTGTCATTACCGTAGGACTCAGTGTATTTTGTGAATCCAGAAAAAGAACTAATTTGGTGGTAAGTGGATTAACTACATTTAGCATAAATGTAATGAAAGTGCAAATCCAGCCTGTACTGTAACTCTGACTTCCTAGCCAGCACAGCCCATAGAGGGTACCAGAAGGAAAGGCTGCTTTGAAGAAAACTTGATTTGTATACTGCAATAATTCATAAAGTGCTTCTTTTTTCCGATGTTGATTTTTTTATATTCCTCTTTTCTAATTGGCTTGGCAATCAGCTTGATTGGTTTGGTATGCTCAGCAAGTCGCATAAACCCAACTGTTGTTGTAAACCATGGCTTATGTGTTAATGTATTGCATAAAGTAGCCATTGTGGCTTATTCTGAAAAGCACATTTGACATAATCCATGGCTTATCCCAAGATGAGAATCCAGCTTCACCCAGAGATGGTTATGTTGGAGGCAGTTACACCTAAAATAGAAAAGTTGTAATGCAGCCAGGTCATAGGAATTGGGTCTCTGGTTAGAGATCTCTGCTAGCACTATACAAAGGAGACTCTCGTAGAGGAAATGGTTTGGTTTGGTTCAGAAGAGCAAATTTGGCCTTTACTTTTCATGGGTATAAATTTATGATGGTTTGTCATGTTGGAGAAAAGCTTAGTATATATGTTATTGAAATTTTCTGTGAGCAAACTGAGATTGTGTGGATTTTGGGGGGTCAGGGCGAACCAAGAATAATTGTTAGGTATTAACATATTCTATCCCGTAATCACTTATGACTTAGTTGGTTAAACAAGGCAAACAAGCTTTTGGTTTTGTTTTATGACTACAAAAAAGACTCTGGTACTTTGAGCTTAATATGTTTCTCCTATAGGGGATTCTCAGATTCACATGAAGTTATCTTGTCATTATGCCAAAGTGGAGGGAAGGGTTTTGATGATAAATTGAATTGCCTTTCCGGATAAAAGAAAGGAATTAAAGTAATGAAGAGAGTGGGGTGAAGGGGAAAAAAACCCTCACTTTTGTTTTATTTGGAGCCAGACACATGTTTAAATGGAAGACAACAAGGCTAACAGTATTTGCACAATTTCTCTGCACGTGGTTCCAGGGCTATTACATATCTCCCTGTGATAATAGTGGCACATGCTGTGTTAAATTCTGTTTTGCAGTTTCTCAGAAGTTTTCTTTGCCTGAAAAAGAAGCTTCTGACTTTTTTCTTGCTTGCGGGGTGCTGGTAAAGGAATGTAGAGTTCACCTTGGGCATAGGGAAGGCATGAATGAGCCATTAAGGGGGAGACTTGCTGAAAAGATTGCATAGTTCTGAGAAAGAGGGAAGCATGAAAAAGAAACTCAGAATAACTCACTTGATTTTGCTTAGTATAAAATGGGACAGAGAAACTTGGACAGGCTTTCAAGATTCTTTTATTCTATCTTAGTATAATAAAGAGCTTTTCTGGAGCTTTTGCCATGCCTGTTTCTTGACCCTGTCTACTTGGAAGGGCTGACATCAGTCTTGTACAATAGAAGATGCAACATGAGCACACACACTCCTTTTATCTACCTGATTCTTAAACAACACTGTGTTCCATCCATGAGAATTTGAAATTTTCTTCTTAAAGCTTACATTTAAGTCCATTAGTTTTCACTCATCAGAGAGAGAGGGAGGGAGGAAGCCAGCCCAGCCCAGCCCAGCCCAGCCCAGCCCAGCCCAGCCCAGCCCAGCCAGCTAGCCTTTCCCCCCACCCCACTGCATGGGATTATTTGGACTGAAAATTTCTGCTAAATACATCAGAAGAATGCATTCCTGCTTTCTGTAGTCTTTGAAGTGCCACTGACTTTTCTCCACTGCTCAGCTATCCCTACTGGGGAGCGAGCAATATATGGCTTCGTTTCTTTGGTGCTATTAGCCCAATTGCCTGGGGAGTAAGACTATTTTAATAGGGGTAGGAAAAACAATGTTCGGTTCACATTTTATCAAGAACCAATTTATGTTTTATCAACTGACATTTGTGAGTTGCAATGCAATTATATCTTGCTATGCACAGTTTGAAATTTATTTATATATACAAGGTTTGGCATGCCAGCTCCTTCCTAAAGCTTATGGTACAATGGCAACAAAAGAATAAAATACAAATGAATCCCCTAACTAATTAAAAGCAGCCCCTTTTATCCTGGATGCTGTAACACCCTGTGGACTTTAAGTGCCCTTTTAAAGGGCAGAGAGTTAGGAAACATGCAATATTTCAATGGATTTCCACTCCCTTACAGTTCACAAGGGGTGGGAACCATACCCTCCCTTAAACAGCAGATCAGGCAGGCCAAAATTGCTGAGAAAGACAGTCTGTATGTTCCTGGGAGCTGAGCCATATAGGGTTTTAAAGGTGATAATCAGCATTTTGAACTGGACCTGGAACCAACACAGAGACCATATCTTTGGTGTCACACTGTTAAATCTGCTACCTCCAGGTAACAGATGGCTCATTGCATTTTGGACCAGTTAGAGCTTCTGAGTTGTCTTCAAAGAAATTTCTATGTAGGGCATTTTGCAATAGTCTGTGAGGGCATGAAACATCAGTATCTCACAGTCTAAAAAGGCAACAATTAGCACACCAGCTAAAGCTCTCTGGCCACAGAGGAGGAGCTGGGAATCCAGGAGGGAGATGACATCCAGAGTGAAAATTGGAATTAGAATTGAGCCAGATCAATTACTGACAGGCAGCTGCTATTTCCTGCAAGTATATAATCCTTGTTTTGATACCTTAGGCCTGATCACCTAGCCAGGTTTGGAGGGACTTGCAGAATGTTAAGAGGGATGGAGGTAATCTCATTTCTGGTGGGAGGAGATTCCACAAGGTGGGCACCACGGCAGAGAAGGCCACCTCCTGGGACCCGCCAAATGTAATTCTCTGGCAGATGGGACCCTCAGCATGCCTTCTCTGCCAGACCTGATAGAATGGGCAGATGTAATTGGGGAGGGGCAGGTACCCAAATATCTCCCATCCTGTTGTTTTTTTAGGAAGATCATTGAAGCTTGTCTACTCTAGCAGACCGTGGTGTTTGGGATGATACAATATTACTCCCTCTGACATTAACACTTTTTTGCTTAATAAAATGGATGTTCTTAGTGTTTGGATAGAGTGATATATTTTGCTTTTATTGTTGTGATGTTATTGTTTAACTTGATTTATATTTTTTGCTGCTAAATTGATTTAGAAATTCCGGGCAAATAAGCTGCTCAGAGGTGGCTGTGACTGGGGTGTCAGATAAGCCCAATACATTTATTTTATTTATTTATTTGTCACATTTATATGGCCACCCATCTCTCACAAAGCAACTCTGGGCAGCATATAACAATTAAATAAAACAGCAAATAGATGAACAATCATTATATAAAGATAAAATAAGAGTTTTGAGAGAGACCCATTTTGCTGGTGGTGGTGCTGGTTTTGTTTAACACTGGGGATGTTCAGTCTGAAGGCAACTTGATTAAATCACCCCCTGAATTAAATATGTCAGATAAACCTAGGTTCCTTTGAGCCAATTGGATAATTGTTTGCACTCAGTGTTTTGGAACTGACTCCTGTTGAGTCCCGCAAGGCCAAACAATGTCCTCATCCCTTTCTTCCACCTGAAAAGGTGTTTGATGAACCAATTATCAGAAGTGATGGGGGGCATTATTGCTAGGTTCCTATCAATTAATTCACCTGAATGAACAGCACTTTACTAACTTTCCGTGAGCTGATTAAAGAAAGGATTGTCCCAATTAACAAAACAAAACATTTCTGAGTAAATGGGATTAGCTAGTTCGGCTCTATGAGCTACTAATATGTATGGAGAGAGAAATGAGTTGTCCTTTGATTTACTGTTATGTGTTTTCTGTTGCAACATTGATCCTGAAGGAATGCTTTCTTGTGTACTCTATCTGGATTTTACCCATATTAGTGCAATTGTCAGACATTTTGTACTGGTCCTTGTATTCTCTGGGTGCATGAAAAGAATATTTGAGATGGGTTGAGAATCTTGTGAAGGGAGAATTTCCTGAAAGCAGGGATGACCTGTTCTGGCCCTCCATGTGAAAGTGGTCTCATGCACAGGTTATTTCAGTATTTGAAGGGATCAGATGAATTGATACTTTGCATCCAAGACAATAGAAGTCATCTGTTAAAATAATGAGAGTTATTTCAGTATTTTGAGCTCTATCTGTACTCCTATTTGTTGGACCATTGACTTCAATGAAAAAGAGAGAGAGAGAACATTTGACGGTAATGAATGGAGGGAATCACATAAAACATCTTTTTCCCAAGCTTCTAATTTGTAGAATAACTTGTCTTCCTGTCTCAGTGTGCATCTGTTTATCAATCAATCAGTCATGGCAGAGAAAGGCAGCCTGAGGAAATCCATATGGTAATGAACTGTAGCTCCCAGTTTCCATCACCATTGGCCATCTTTTCCTAGAGATACTTGAAATGGTAATTCGGTAACATCTGGAATGTCAACACTTGTCTTTATATTATGGTAGGAGTTTAAATATTGTAGGTTTTTGGAGGGAGATGATGGGTGGAGAAATCATGTGGCCTGAGTAACACCTATTTTTAAGACACCTGAGGAATGAGGGTTTTTCCCCCATAAAATCATCTATGGCACTTACTGATAAGATTATTTTTAAAAACCGCACCATGAAGAGTGCCATGTTGATCAAAAAGCTCATTTCATTAAAAAAAAAACAGACAAAACAGAAAACTCTGCTGTAGTATTCTCACTGCAAGTCAGGATGTGTGAACAGAGTTGAAAAATAAGTGGGCAACCACCTTTGAAAAATAATTATTTCTGTTCCTCTGAAGGTTTCAAGAGCTGTTTTTCGTAATTATTCTTGATGTTTTCCTTCTCCCAAGTTAGCTTTTCGTTTCTCTCCTCCTTTCTCCCCAGATAGAAATAATTAACTGGCTTTCTTTCTGCAGATGTACCTCTGTGTGTGTGTGTGTGTGTGTGTGTGTTTGTGTATGCAGATGTGTGTGTGTGTGTGTGTGTGTGAATGAGATATATATAGCTGCGATTGCACCTTTTGGGGTGCTGACAAACATCATGAGAATGACCAGGAATTATTGAGAGAGATGCCCCCAGTGCTCCTTCTCTCCCTTGGTGGGGGGGAACCTTTTTCATAAATAACTCCCAACCTGAAATTGGATGAATTTTATGTACGTTTCTTGTGACTAAATGAACAATTGGTTACTGCAGGTACTGTGGAAGGCAGAGCAGGCTCCCTGGCGGGACCAGAGGGGAGGAAAAAAAAAAGCAAACTTTTGAAAATGGCAGATTGTGCTGTATTTTGTCTTAGATCGTTTTTTGCATCATGGTTCCAGCTGGAAAATTGGGTACAGCTATTCATGCAGAATGAAAAGAAATGGAATGTGATTGTATTGTGCAGTGGACAGAAGGTGCTAATGTCAGGGGGTCATCCCTCTCTCCGGGAGAACGGATCTCTTGTTAGAGTCTTTTCTGTGCTCATCTATCATGAGAAGGTAACAGTCATAATAATTCAAAGTATGCCAGTATGCTTTTTATATTCTGTTCTTTGCTATCTGATTAGTTTGTTCTGCCCTGTTTGTTGTCTCTCTCATTCGAGTTTAACTGGCAACATTTCTAAAATTAACTTAGGTATTAGAGCACAGAGAGGTTGCTACAGCTTTACGTTTATTTGTTTGACTTTGATACTGCTCCATTTCCCAAGACTCCAAGTGGCTTACAATTAACAATGTGAAATTATAACACAGGAAATCAGTAGCATAAGCCTGATTTTCCTTTTTGAAAAAGCAAACTCCGGTATTTTATGGATACACAACATGCACTTCTGTGTGTTGCTGTAAAAAAATTCCACCACGTACAGTCTAGAAGAATACGGGCAGAACTGTACATTTAATCATATCAATATACTTTTGTAGTTTTCATCAATGTGCAATTGCACCTTGATATTTCTGCATGGGAAGGAATAAAGGACCTAAGCAAATGGAGAGTTCCAACAAGGTATGAAGGGTCTACACTCTAAATTAAAAATTGAAAATAAAAAGGGGAGCAACAGATAGATGCATTTCTTCAAGTCAATTTCACTTCAGAAGCTTTCTTGCTCGAGACTGTATCAACGCATGCTGTGAGCCACCTAGGTTCACTGTGTGAGATAGATGACCATATAACTTCAATCAATCAATCAATAAATGCAACTATTTGCCATTAACTCTAGTGTTACCTACTCTGGCAGCAATTCTCAGGTATACATTGTTACCTACTTAAAAAAAAGGAGCACGCACTGGGATATTCTGAGTGTGTTATTCGCTTGCCTATTTGTATATCATTCAGAATCTTGTAAGTGGGATTGCTGGGCTCTTCCTAATAGGTCAAAGGATGCTGTGATTTGGGTGACATTTTGTCTGGTATTGGCTTACCACATTGTGGTGAAACCAGCTACTAAAGCAGTCCTCAGCTGAACAAAGATGCCTTCTCACTTCATTGAGTTCCTTCTAACTGGACATGTCTAGTATATGCCCACGGTTCTTCTCTCTTCCACCACCACAGTGCTCAAGCAACTCATAGAACCTTTAAATAATAGTGCAGAATGCCTTCTTCACCTTTAGGTTAGAAGTCTCTAATATTAACAATTACTTTATGTTAGTGGTGGAGTTTTCTTTCCCCAATACCTTGAACTGGTGAAACTGGGACACATGCTAGATGTCTTAATTATGCTAGGGATTCCTTACTTTGAGGATAAGACACTTAGCAAGGCTCTGAAGAGGACTGAGGGTGATGAATTCCAGATCACCCAAATTCAACTCTCAGTATCCTCATCCCAGCCTTAAGAAATGTGTAGCCTTTTTACTATTTGATAGCTTTCCATAGCTTCTGGAGTTTCTCAGAAAGAATCATGGGTTCTTTAGAATTAGTATCAAACAGAACTGGAGCTAAGGGTTCCCAGGCCTTCTTAAGACTTCAGCTGACCATTGAAGAGAAGCAACAACAGTTGTTTTTCTGAGACTTAATCTAACTTGTTGACTTCCTATACTCCTGATCATGCCTTGTTCTTCCAGGAACTTATGTCTGTTCCTTACACCCACCATAAATATCAATTCATACCCATCTTCTTCATATCTTGCACCATGAAAGGAAAGGGAATAGATGACAAAGAGACATACAGTATGTGTTTTCCCAGGCAAGCATATCTGAGGAAGTCTTTCTGCTGATGGAATTGGAGATCAGCAATAACTCTGCTGGGCTGATTGTCTCTCAGTCTTTACTTTCCCAACTTTATCACTCAGAATGGAGCTCTGGAATTAGCTCTGTTTTTTGTATTTTATTATTCTAAATATTTCTAATTACAATATTATGGAATTTTAAAGTAAATATACCATTTTCTTCTTTAAAGCAGAAAGCATTAAAATGTTTCTTAAAAAATATAATTGAAGTTATATAAAAAAGTGATGTAATTATTCCTGGCACCAATTGTTGATTCTGGTTGTTTTTAACTGGTACTTAAAAAATAACAAGTTTTAGATACTGTCTGTACACCTTCATTTGTATGAAGCTTCTGGAGTTCCTCTGACATTCAGACACAGGTACTACATTCAATATCACATTTACCTTTGACATTAGACAGAATAAAACCGTAACTTGTTTTTTAAAAACAGATTACTATTTCTAAAAATGGTAAAGGTTAAAGAAAAAGCGCTTTGGGGATTAATGATTATCTAGCTGAGAATTTTTTATTGCTTTGGGTTGGCTGTGAGCAAAATGCATTATCAGTGGTCCAAACTATTCAACTTCATCAAGAAGTGAAGTTACAATTGCTTCAAGAGTATCTACTTTCCAATTTAATTTATACTTGGTTAAGGCTGGCCCATCCAACTTGTGATCTATCAAGAAAAAATAGTCAACACATTAGTACCTTGGAGCTTGCTAAGTCTTCCTAGTTTTGATCCCTACAGATAAAAAGTAAATGTCGAAGGACAGTTTTTAAGCGTCTGTAACATACAGTAATAAAGGCCTTTTAAAGGCTCTTGAGAAGCCTGGGAAGGGCAGAAAATTAATTTCAACTCCCTTTTTTCCTCCTATATTACTGTATCTTGTAAATATAATCATTTATTTATGTTTGTTAATTGAAAGCCATTGCTCAGGAACCATGAACGTGTTCTGAAGTTCAACTTTCTGAAATAATGCTTGGATTATATTTTAACTGATAAATTCTAATTATCAATATTGGACCATATTTTGGATGGGGTTCTTTCTGCGGTGGGGTCCAGAACAACTAGCCCTGTTTAGAAAGGCATATTAACTTTAGTACTCTGGTGAATCCGTATAGGATGTGTAATCTTGGTATGTGTTATATGTGGACCTAATGTATTCGCAGTGTGATCATGGCAATGTTCCCTGCCCTATCTGTGGAGCTGAGATGAGGTCATGGTTCTATGGAAGATGCTGAACCATAACTCCAGCATCTCTCACCTTTGGCCATGCTGACAGGGTTTGCTGGAATTACCAGTCAGGAACATTTACAGGGCCATAGGTTTACTGATCTCATAGACTATGTATTTGGCATGGATTATGTAGGAAGATACAACTGAGCTTCTCTTCTTTCAGCGTTCCTGCTGTGGATTTGACAAGAGACAAAAATATGAAATAGTTCTTTAAACAAGATTTTTTCCCCAGGACATTGTATGATTATACCGTACATCTACCTGTGGATTTGTCAAAAGACCACCCAAAGCAGAGGCAAATTGTAACGGGAAGCTTCTCTTCACAGCATAATGCTAATATGTATGAGAAATTGGCAAGTTCCTCCTTAGGGCAGCAGCAAAATGTAATGTAAGACAGTGGGAGAGATGGGAAAAGGATTGTCCAAACAATTACCCTTTTCAGGCTGATTTACTTAGATGCTGAGAAACTGTTCAGCCACTCTTAATCGATGTGTGGTGATTCCAGGATGCCTGCTGTTCATTTTCATCTTATATTTTAAATAAGAAAAGTAAAGAAATTTGTCTTGCAAGGGTTTTGGTCACTGGCATTCTGTATCAGTTGCAGAACCTGTGAAAGTTTTTCTTGAGGGGCTTTCAGATTGATAGTTTGGTGTTTGTTTACTTGTTTTTCCTTACTGTATTATAAAGAAGACATTTCCCCAAATGAGATTCAATTATCCTTACCCCTTTTCATTTTATTTTTTTTTTAAACCAAGAAATTAAAAGTGGAAGAATTTCAGGACTTGGGTTGGTAATCTCTCCGTCATCTTCATTCAGGGTGAAAGTTGGAAAGAACATAGTGTAACGTGTATGGAATGTCTACCACAACAGTACTGATCTAAGGAATATTGGTGTCAGTGAAAAAAACCCTGAACTCTCAGAACTATGCAGTTAGGGACAGATGATGAAGAAACTGTGAGAAAGAGGTTTTATAAACTGAAGCAGCTCAGACAAGACTGAGGATTGAAGGTTGTTAAAACTGGGATGGGATGAAAGCTGAAGTTTGGACCTTATTTTACACAACAGATGAACACAGAACATGCATTTCTATTCTTTCAAGGGTCTCATAGTACTTTGTGTGTGTGTGTGTGTGTGTGTGTGTACACACACACACACACATATATATATATATATATGAGATTGCCATGAAGATAAAAGAGGAATGGCATGCAAAGTACTATGAGTCCCTTGAAAGAATAGAAATGCATGTTCTGTGTTCATCTGTTGTGCAAAATAAGGTCCAAACTTCAGCTTTCATATATAATCTTTCTTTCTTTCTTTCTTTCTTTCTTTCTTTCTTTCTTTCTTTCTTTCTTTCTTTCTTTCTTTCTTTCTTTCTTTCTTTTCTTCCTTCCTTCCTTCCTTCCCCCCCCCCCCTCTCTCTCTCTCATATATATATTTATTTCAAATTTGGACACCACCCATCACACAAGGAAATGACTCTGGGTGAGTGTTCAAGATCATTAAGGAAGATTCTGTTTATTAACTGATTTGATTTTTAAGTGATATTTAAAGGTGTGGCTTAAAAATCCATGGGAAAGTGGAGCATGTGTATCTATGGCTGTGTGGAGACTTGAATATAGGTCTCACAAATCAGAACGTAGTTGGCATTGGTATTCCTGAATTTTACTACACAGTTCTAGGCTCAAAAAATAAAAATTATATTTACCTAGCAAGGGAGATACCTTGATTACACACACACACACACACACACAATTAAAAGGAGGAAACCCCAAGTTTCAGCTACTCCAAATCATTTCAAGGAGAGCATATCTGAAGCTGTGATTGATGGTACCGTTTCAAATGGATTTTCTGTAGCAAAATTTGGGAGAAGCAAACCTAGCCTACACTCTTTAATATAGAAAAAATCATCTGGGAATTGATGTAGTCAATTCTCTTCAGAAACTTTACTGCTTGAAACTAGGAAAGGCGTTATTTACTCAAAATCCCAGAAATTTAATTGCTTACTTAGGGCTAGAGGGAAATTTTCACATTTGATTTTAATTGCAATATAGGCAAAATCCAATAAAAGTTCAAGGGAAAGGAGCCATCTTAGCTCACTGGGCATACTCTCTGTTGTACTCTGGAAAGTATCCATCGTACACGTGGCACTCATTTATCAAGTCTTAATTAAACACCTTGATACTTTATTTCTGATGTTTTACCCAAAGAGAAACTCTCTGCATAGCCCACTCTTACATCTCCTTATCTTTCTGGTGGCCCTGTAGTAGCTTTTATAATCCTACAGTCTAAATCTGTTCACATATATCAAACTAACTTCAAAGAAAATTCATTGGGTACACCATAAGATGGCAACATTTCTCTTTGAGAAATGGACAGAAAAAGGAAGCAGGCATTGTTTGTGGTAATAGTGGGACCTGGGTAGTTTGTCTGTAGTGACTAGCTCAAATTGTAATTGCTTAAGTTTTTAAAAGTTTTCCTCTTTGTAGTGGCACAGGCAATTAGAAATGTCATCAGAAACATATATAGTCAATTTCCTCTCCATTTCCACTGGCTCTTTTCTTCTCCCATTACCCCTGTGCTTACTTTTTAAAATGCTATTTAAATTCTGGAAGATATAAAATGGAATTAATAATAATAATAAAAAAAGTCTTGGAGGGTAGGACCATCAACAACTGTGGCTACATGAAAGGTTTGGATTTGGAAGCAGAATACAAAATTGAATAGCAAGCTGTTAAAAGAGTGATACTTGACTTTATTTGGCATTCAAGCTTTCCAGAGACATCTGTTTGGCTAGGCTTATATAGTATGGTGTGCAAATCAGATTTGACTGAGTTCAAAAAAATGATTTGATTTGGACCTCTGAACTGTATTGTGAAATCACGTTGGTTTGATTCTTATTGATTCAAAAATTCCAGCATGGGCAGAAGCTTCTGAATTCAAATTGATCTGAAGGAATCCAGTTCAATTTTATCTGACTTGGGAAGTTTGAGGGAAGGAAAGAAATGGGTTAAGTGCCTAGGAGCATAGGTGGTAGTATGGACATCTTTCTTATGTACTAGTGGCCCATGGTAAGATAAGAGAGAAATCCAGAAGTAATAAATATAAATAATACACTTATATATTGATATATTCTGTGCTGCTAAACTTCTGTATGTCAGTCTCTCTGTTCATCTACTTACTCATCTGTTTATCTGCTTTTGGACTTTGCTTAATATAGATACAATAATTGTAAGAGTCTGACTGTCCCCAGTCTGGTGTCCCCAGGACTAGTGAACAACTTCAATAATTCCAAGTATTGGCCATGCTCAGAGCTGGATACCCAACATGTCTGTTGGATACTAAGTTGAGAAAGATGGCTTTTTCTCAAGGAAACTCTTAAGTGAAATCCCAGTGAAAGCATGATTAGATTCAATTGATCTGATTATAACTCCAATCTTGCTTTGGGTAGATGTCATATCACAATCAAGATCCCCACATTCATGCCACAAACTCATTTGTTTGATAGTATCTGTATCTGCCTACCTACCATTGATAGTGGAATTGCAACTGAAAGGAACCAATTTTTTAATACAGGATTTTTTGTATAGCTATGTTAGTTCAATTATCTTTGTGTATTCTTACAACTACAATTAAGCATCTGATCCTGGTGTTGGTATGTTAACACCTAATGAAGGTGTAATTTGGCATAAAAGTTTCCATTGTGAAACTAATGTTAATTAACAACTCATCCTTAGAATAATGCAGCGTGAGAGATTTTAGGGTTTTATTTTGACAGCTTTCATTTTCAAAAGGGTAATTAAAATGGTTTAGCTGACACAATGAATATGCGTCTATCACCTCTATTGTGCAGCTTTTTTTTCTCTCTTGTTCCTAAAAATATATAATTAACTAAAAGTATCTGCAAACTTTACATTAGAAAGTGGCTCCTTGAGGGTTGCTGAGTTCACTAGCTGAACGTCTGGAATGAACCCAAATTTTGACTTGTAAATTTCTTGTGATACAGTCAGATTCACAGTTGGGTGTGAAACATTAAGCATTTGTGGCTTAATGAAGCATCACTGTTCATAATACTCTCAGTTCCTTTCAATGGACGAGATTGCTTACCACACATTCTAGGAGCAGGAGAAAGACTTTGTATTTTCTGACATCTCAACTATCTCTTGAACTTATTCATTATATGTACTACTGCCCCTACAATTGCATCTCAGAGAGGTTCGCTGTGAAGTGATTAAAATGCTGTAAGTGATCAATTAAAATGACATAAACAGATTCATTAAAAAGATAAGGAAAAAGAAAAGGATATAAATAAGAGAAAAACCATTCATCCATATAGGGAAAGCCATGATGAAATGCAAATGAACACCTTTAGTATCCATCAGCTTTCATGTTTCCTGGATGCTCTAAAGCACTGCTTTGGGGGAATCAAACACATGAAAAGAAGAATGCGTGTGACATACAACTTGTATATATTTGAGAAAGCAGCTTATTCAATTCAGCTTTGATAAAACATTAAATCCAGTGTTGATGGTTCCAGCAAGGGTTGTCTTCAAACTGCATTGCTTAAACTATAAAGTACGGAGGTAAACATTTTCTATTAACTTTCCACTCCAGAAGAGTGATTCCAGCCTTTGCAACTGCTTTGATGTTCTCCATATGTACAAGAATGTGTACATCTGCCAATCCTTTTTTTTTTTAAAGGAGGCACCTCTGGGCATAGGTCTGTTATAGCTATGGAAATAAAACTCAACTTCCAACTCTGACTCTGGTGATCACATTTATTTGGCACTAAGAGCTATTTATAGAAATTAGTATGCATTTAAAAATAATAAAATTAGCACCTGTGATGCATGAGCTCACCTATTTATCCTCTGATTACAGCAAATCTTGTTAGCTTTGGTGGGCCCCATGATGCCAGTGCTGATTCTATGTTACTTGCTGTTCTTTGGTAGTGTTTTGGAGACAGTATTGCTTTAGATGTCAGGTATGTCCCAATTCTAGCTTCCCTTAGTTCAGTGTTGTCCAAACTTGGCTACTTTAAGATGAGTGGACTTCAACTCCCAGAATTCCCCAGCCAGCATGGCTGGCTGGGGAATTCTGGGAGTTGAAGTCCACTCATCTTAAAGTGGCCAGGTTTGGACAACACTGCCTTAGGTAGAGAATGCATTTAAAGTATTTATTTAAAATTGTTTCAATGGAGAACTTGCACATTATTTTTTAAAATACTGTATTATATAGCAATTGTTCAGAAGTGTGAACAAGACTAATCTTCATCAGAAATAAACTAAATTTCCCATCCCTCCCAAAGATCCACAGTGCAGCTAGGACTGACATTTCTCCTAGTCAACCTTGAAAGGAATGGGAATGATTAGTTCTGGCCAAGATTCAAGAGGAGCAGAAATAATTATGTGAAATTTCTCAGAGGGATGATTTGATTTGATTTTGAGTAAGATTGAAATGTTCTTCCTCCAGAGAGTCATCTGCATAATTCCAAGTGCAGCCAAAATAGCTCTTGATATGACATGAAACATCTATTGGGAAGATTTTGCATATCGCTAGATTGTATGAGTACCTGCAAGGCTGGCCCTATCATTAGGCAGAATGAAATAGCTGATTCAGTTGGCCAGTCAGATTGGAGTCAAAGTATTAACCCCTGGTTCCTCTTTTGCCTTTTCAATGTTTACTGTTAGGTAATGCTATTTCATCAAATCTGAGCTACTCTGCTTTCTGGTTCATTTTCCTACTGTACTCTGAATTCTTCCTTTTATGTCTTCCTTGATAGCAGCACCAACATTTGAATTCTTAACAGTAACCAACCTGCTGCTCCCTCCCACATAACATTACTTTGGCACAATCTTCATAGTTGTGCATCTGTCTATGCAGGTGGTAGTACCCCATATTTTGGATAAGGCATATAACAGAAGCATTAAGCTGGGGACTGGATTCCTTTTTCCAACCTGAAGTAGGAAGGGAATGCTGGACCACCCATAATTTAGCAGTCTTTTCATTAAATGGGGAAAGTCTCCAGATCAAAAAGATTTACTCCAGTTAGTATTTCTTTCAAGTAGTGTCTAGAGCAGTATTATTCATGTGTGTGTATATATGCATGTATGTATGGGTGTGGGAATAAACAGTATGTAAGTATAAAACAGTATGTCAAGTATAAAAAAATGTGGTCTCTGTGCATATGTCTGGAGAATATTAGTATTGTAGGTTTATGAATTGAAACTGAATTTAGAAAAAAAATGGCTTAGTGTAATACCTATATTGAAGTATCAGCAAAAGCAGTTTTTAATTTTGATGAGTCATTCCAGTAACTTTCTCCAGAACTTCAGCATGATCATAAGCTGTCCTTGTGTCTGTATATTCCGCAGGAATACTAACAGTCATGACAGGCCACCTTTGATACCAAATGTTATCTATCCTTCATGCTGCAGTACCTTGAGTATTAGTTATTCAGCATATCAACCAGTAAGTATTTGCAGTGACAGCGGATATCTTGTCCTGGATTTTTTGAGGGATTGATCTTCAAATGAGTTAAATTGGCATTAATTGGACTTCTAAAGCCCTCTAAGACCAGTCTCCTCCTCCTTGTAACTCTGTTCATTTGTTTTGATTTGTTTTTTAAAAACTAAAATCAAAGCCTTGATTGGCACTAAATGGTCACAGAACACCACCAAAGAATTCTGAATTGTTGGACCTTCTGAATGAGCACACCCCAAAACTGAGTTTAAATGTCAATTTATAGCCAAGCACATCTGCTAATGAATCTGTCAATTTCCTGTTCCAAACTTTAATATTTAGAAGTGTCGTTTCCCATCTTTGCTTTTCAACGTTTGACATCTGGTGTTTGGGAGAAATTGAACAAGTGGTAAAGTATGTATCTTTAACACATTATTGAAAAGTGTTTAGTTAAATGTTAGATGAAGGAAGAAGAGGTTGATTTATTGCATTACATTTTCTTATTTATGACTAAATCACTTTTAAAAAAAACAGCAAAAAATTCTTTAAAATATCTTCAGGACATCAGGTTGATGGAGTCAAATGACACATTGTTCTTAATGGCCCTGAGTATTCATGTGGACAATTGAAACCATCCCCTAAAACAAAAAAAGAAAAAAATCCCTATGCTTTAATTACTGGAGTGATATTACTCTTTTGGGAAGAGTCTTGTGTTCATCAATGAGTATAATTCTTTTAATTCAGATAACAAGATGTCAGTTTTATCTTCTTAAGTGAAGTGATGTTAAAGGGTTAACATGAGAGTTTAGATTAGATAAAAGTGCAGGATTTCACCCCCTCCCCCAAATCCTACATATTTGGGAAGCTTGGAAGAAGGGCATGAGGTCACTTGTTTCCATTTGCATGTATTCCTGCAGTGAGAACTTCTCAATGTGCAGGTTCCATTTAGTTAGCTGCCGTGCCTATTGGCTGACCCAGTTCCTTGAACATATTTCTTCAAGAAGAAGAAAAAAATCCATCACAATACATCTGAAATGGTTCCAGCCCCCTGTAAGCATTTAGCCCGCACATGAAAGTTAACTTTCATTGTGGGCCAGGAGTTCAACCTTTCCTTGGCAGTTCTAAGCACCAAGTTCCAACAGTGAAACTTCACAAATGGAGTATTATGGTCTGAAAGGGGATTGTGAGCACATTTACCTAGCAAAAACTAGTAGATTCCACCACTTTGATTCCTGAATTAAATTAGGAGGCCAGAGAATTACAAATAATCTGCTCTTTTATAACACTTAGAAACATGCTCAGAAGTGACATTTTCAATTAAGGAGAGATCTCTGTCTCACAGCAGTGTTCTCCAGTTTTGGATGTGATGCCAGATGTTATATCTGATGTGATTGCGTATAGTGTCTTTCAAAATTATATATACAGTACACACGCACACACACACACAAACACCAAACAGCTGGATCAAGATTTAAGAGTAGTCTCATTTAAAGCAATGAGGCTTACGTTACTGTGAGGGTTCTTTGTGTTCCAAGGACCAGACACACCACAGCATAGCAAAGCTGTACAAAATGCTTTATTGCAGCACCACCTTCTCCCAGCCACAGGCTGTTGCCTTTCACCCACCTAGGACTCAGGACTGAGTAATCTATATTCCATGATCTTCAGTGTCTTGATCTAGATTTAGCCATGTCCAAGAATAACAGCTTGATACTCTCAGGCATGCTGTATAATATGATCATAGCAGAATTGCTTTGTTATAGTGTCTTATCAGCAACCTTCTACATTAAAAAAAAAAAAAAAAATTTAGAAACGCAAGGCAGTTGCAAGCCAAAAGAACAAAACATTGTGATGAACACTGTGATGCTTTGAACATAGTGTGGATGTTTAAAAGGCATGGAATAGAACTATAGGGAATTCTGGACAGACTGATTCCATTCTGAAAACAGGATCAGCTAGGTTGAAATGTGAAAATTTAAGGAGAAACTGAACTGGAACGGAATTTCAGAAGCATCCTCGAAGTGAAGTGATCCCTGTGTGTGCAATTATCTCAGTACTATATTTGTTTCTAAATCATGTTGAAGTTTGAACAACAGTAAATGGACATAAGAGAGCTTTGACCCTTTGGGACTTACAAATTCTCTTTGCTGTTTAATTAAGGCCCCCTTTTGGGTTTTGTTTTACAACATGATTCATGCTGATGTCATTGATGGATAGGAAGATTATTATTTGCCTTTTATCACTTAGTAATTGAGTTCTGTGTGTAATTTACTGCTCTGTCTTTTATTGTAAAATAGATCAAGGAAAATTTCCATTAATCTTGCTCTTTTTGGCAACCATCTACATTTAACATTGTGAGCGCTATCGATAGGAGTAGTGTATCAAGACGAACAATGACAAAGAAGGAATTTAATTTGGTCGTTAGCCTAGTTCAGAAAATGTGTTTGGAATGGTGAAGAGGGCCACTTCTCCATTATAGCCCCAAGTAATGCTTTAAAATATCATTTAATTTGTCACAGGTCTAATTACAACGTAACTCACAGGACAATATACTGTTTTGACCCTAATGCTGTTTGGTGCTTCTTTATTTCTCTGTGTGCTGTCACAGCATATTGACTAGAAAGGGAATGAGTCTCCCTTTCTAACAAGTGAACTTTTACATGTTTTATGGACAGCACAGGATTAGAATGTCCAACTCAGGCCTTATAACAAACAAACCAGTTCCCATATTCTATTGCATTATATTCTTCTATAGGGACAAAGATGAAGATAGAGATTCTGTGGCATCCTTTTCTGTTCTGTACTATTCTCCAAGAACTGCCAGACCTGGAAATATTTCTTTGTTTTTTGCACTTGTATGCCACTCATTTCTGGAAGCTCTAGGGAGCTAACCATAAACACTTTGAACACTCCCCAAGCCCCAAATACATAAAGAACCAAAATCCATATAAATAAGCCATTCACAAATCCTATCGGTGTATGATAAAGCATCTTTCTGCTTTAGAAGAAAACAGTTTTTACAAGTTCCTTAAGTACAGGATCTGAGCAAAGTTCCACTGGGAGGGAGTTCTAGAGAATGGGGGCAGTAATGGAAAAAACCCACCTCTAAGGCCCCATCAGATGACAGTCTCAGAGGGACAAGTGGCATCATCTGAATAATAATTTCCCCCAAATCAGGGCAGGATGGGATTGTTAGAGCTAGAACTGAGTCTTGTGGCTCCCTGGGATACAAGATGCTAAAAACACTGTGATTTTTTTGTCAAGAACAGCTTAATAGAGCCTAATTTACTGAGACACAGCTTTACTTCTCCCCCCACCGACTCCCCACCCCCAAACCTGCAGCTTAGGAGAAACGTACTGGGTTTTTTTTTGATAAACACAAGAAATCTTAAGAATATTGGTCATTGTAGTGTCTCATGATTCTATAGGCAGAAGCTATTCGAGCTCTCACTGAGACATGTGCTTTGTCAAGCCAGGGTTAGTGGAATTGGCTGTATTCCAGTTATTCTGTACTGGACTTTGGATATATCTGCATGGAACTAATAATTTCTGTGAAAATATTTCAACTCTGCATCTTATGAGTTAGATAAGACACTGTAGAGGAATCTAGAAATTGGATGGCAGCACCCAGGGGTTTCTTTGACCATATTGGTTAGACATACCTCTCAGGTGAAGGATCAGCCAGGAATATTCTAATCTTCTCTAGTCTTACCTAGAGATATCAAAGTTGAACCTTGGAACTTATTTATATAAGGCAGCTGTTTGACTATAGAGTTTTTTGAAGTAATTTATCCTAGTCTTTTGTTACCCGATACCACTTTTGATGATTGCAATATACATGGTTAGAACACAGAAGCAAATATTGGGTCAATCAAGTAGAAGAAACCAGACACTGAAGAGATGGAACTTCCCCACATCTTAAGATTACTTCCCACAAAAGGATGATGAGAAAATTAAATTTCTTGTATCTAGAATGAAGCTGAAGTTTTGAACAGTCATTGGACTGACGGACTGACTGACTATATATATATATATATATATATATTTGTATCTGACTATTAAAAAAAGAGCAAACTCAAGCATTGCCTCTTAAAAGTTTTGCAAAACAGCAACTTTATTTTTATTTTCTTAAATCACAACAGTTTGGGGACTGAAATTAGTAATTGTATCTCAGCATTCAATGGACTTTACCAGAACTCTAATTATTTTCTGTATATATTTATGACATCAGGGCAGACACCTGAGGCAGAAAATGGAATCAAAATCCTAGTAATTCTGAATTATGTTCTGGATAGTATAATAAATTACTACCAAAAAAACCCTCTTAAGTCCCATAGATGTAATCAGGTGCTCTGCTCTATATTTCAGCTTGAAAATCTTGCAGTTTGGCTTAGATCAGCGAAAAGTCATGGACTCTGTCTGAGGAGTCCTGTCTTCATCTAAAAAGAAAAGACACAAAAATGAAAAGAGGCAGGGTGAGAAAAAGAGTGAGACTAAGTCTTAATACTTCAAGGGGCTTATTTTGTGCTTTAGCTACATCTCAATGGAACAACTGCTGAATGCTGTTTGGTGCAGGAATGGAAGGCAAGCCAAATGGAGCAGGTTTTTCTGGAAGACTCTGTAAAAAAAGGTATCTTGAAATTATATACAGCGATGGCTAATTAAAACAATACAAAACAACAACATAAAAGCAAGATTTAAAACATTTAAATATAGGTCTCTTCATTCTTGTAATTTATTCCTGATGGAGAGACAGCCAATGATGTAGAACATAATGTATGAAACATTCATTGCTATAACAGGCTTTGTAACAAGCTACATATGAGCATCATGAATTCTGATTTGTTTCTCAACTCTACCTTAAAGCACAGTTATTATAAACATATCAGAGTCCGCTAAAGAAAATCAATGATCATCTTTATTAAAATGCACTCATCCTTCAAATTATTCTAGTCCATTTTATTCTTTTGTTTTATTTAATATGGACTTTTGAAAACTACTGATAGCTAGAAAAGCGAGCTGGTAAGGGGAGAGTTGGGTTCAGGCACAGGGATGAAACAGAAGAAAACACGTAGGTTAAAATGTCAATGAAAATTGTGGCCAATTCTTTCTCCAAGAATGCTGTTGGGATGTTATTGTATTTCCTGTGTGTTTAAGAACTGTATTACAGTAATAAGACAAATATGAAATATTTAAAAGTAAAACTTTTTAGTGATGTGTGTGATGTGATTAAAAGGATTATTATAGCTATTGTAACCGTTATGGAACAATGGTGATAGAATATGAAGGAACTGTGTTGTAGGACAAAGATGACTTTTCCATGTTGAAACTATAAGACATTAAATCTACATATCTCTTTTTCAGTGTTATTATCAGGCTAGAAACTAGGAGACTGAGTTCTAGTCCTGCCTTAGGCACAAAATCAGCGGGGTGTCCTTGGACCAGTCCCTCCCTCTCAGCTCTAGGAAGAAGGCAAGGGCAAACCGGTTCCAAAAACATTGCCAAAAAACCTTCAGGGATTTGTCCAAGTAGTTACCAGGAGTCAAAACTGACTTAAAGGCACACATTTCAGATCATTAGGTCTGTATGTGGTCACAATTGACTTATCAGGCTAATCTGAAATTCAAGTGGTTTCCAACTGGGTATTTTGTTTAGATGGCAAACCTGTAGTTTCTAAAACATTGTCAAACCTGGGTTGACCAAGGAGCTAGTCAGGGTGAAAATATAATTTTGAAAACTGCAAAAATAAATTCCCAAGGTGACTTATAGTAAGCCAATGAAGGCGATACCTTTCTGAAATGTTTCCTTCCCACGGGCCCCACCTCTGGGCCAGGCTGCCTCTTTTCAGAGCACCCAAATTCTCCTGTCTGCTTCTCACAGGGTCTTAGACAATCCCTCATATATCCATAGCCATGCCTGTATTAGGACTGTCAAAATGGCCTGAAAGAATGTGCAAACTTCAGTTGTCCAGTAAAATGATTCTTGAGTCTTGAATCTTCAGGTGCAATGATTAAAAATCAGGATGGGGAAAAAGCAAATACTCAATTGAGATTCTTGGTTTCCCCCCATCCCATTCCTCCCCCCACCCCTTATTTGTGTTGGTGGAGACACAATTGCCCTGATTAAAATGTCTAAATAACTAAAACATCTGGAACACTGGTTTCATAATTAAAATGCCCTACAGTTGTTATTGGGTGTTTTTCCCCTCTGGACCTGCTCAGGAATCTTTGTTTTTGGAAAACATTGCTCTGATGAATTGTGAAATCATGCCTTCAAAGTTTAGCTTATTGATAATTTTAGCTCATTAAGGATGTGGCCTAGAGTTTCTTGAGTAGGTAACATATAAATGTTGATAAATAAGTTCTGAATAATACTATTCAGCACTGTCTACTTTGATTACTAAAGTAGTACCAGGTTTACCTGGAGATGTTGGCAACTGTTATCTCATTTTGTCTTTTTTTCCTATTGTACTCTTTGGATTAAAATAAGAATGTAATGGCCTTCTGTCCAACCTGCCCAGCAATATTTAATATATGATAAATATATTAGTGCATCATCTGCTCCATGCTTCAAAGGAGAATGAATGAATATATATACATTCTCTTTCTCTCTCTCTCTCTCTCTCTCTCTCTCTCTCTCTCTGTGTGTGTGTGTGTGTGTATCATGCTAACCTTTAGATGGTGCTGTTTCTCCTTGTACAAAATTTGCATGTAGATATTTCTGTTTCAGTAACCAAGGAAAATAAGAATGTGCAGCTTCATGCTGTAATCCAGAGATGGGATTCTGCGGAGAAAAACCACATACAACCAAAACAGGTTTTACCCCCTGCCAAACATGAAAATGTTTCCTGTTTCAGCATGCTGTTACACCTCTCAGGGAATCTAGAAATAAAACTCTGTATGTAATTGCAGCATTCTGTTTAATTTTTAATTTCCAGGATGACAAACTGGTGGCAAAGGAATAGAGCTGATAGAGAAGCATTCATCTTCAAATGCATTTTTATTTAAAGATATAGGGTGACAATTGGTGCTATGAAAGGTATACCACGATGGCAGATTTTCCACACTACTAAGGTTGGCATTGTTAATGGTTTGAAGTATAACCCGAAAGTACGTCTTTCTGTACTAAGCCATATGGATTAATAGCTGAATTTTTCTTTGACATAAGCAGTGGGAGAAGATCGTTTATTCACCTGAAGATGACAGATTCCTCCATCACAGCATATTTGGGTCATTGGTGTAACTTTTCCTTAATATAGGACACATCCTTCTAAGATCCTGTTCTGAAGCAGAGGAAAAAGTATTAGTTGCTCCAGGATGATCTGCATCAGTCTTTCAGGGTATTTTGTAGCCTGGCCTATAAACATCCATAAGATGAATTTCAAGAAATTGTAATAATCATTGTTCTTATGCTAGCCATGCAGATTAATCAGGAACAACAACAAAAGAAACCCACTCCACATGCTGACTTATGCTTCCATTGCCCCATTTCACTCTTTTGGAACCATCCCTGTGATAGTGTTCACCTTCTCCCTTCTATCTGCTATATGAACTTCTAGACATACAAATTGCATTTGTGGCTACCGACCTGAGTTTGGGAAAAGAATCAATAAGGGATCTCTCATGGGGGGGGGGGAGTGGAAATGGGCTAAGAAGCTGGGAAGAATGAGTTGCACTGAAATTGGAAAAGAACTACAACAAATAATTAGCCAGTAAAGATGGAATTATCTTGGGCTGCTAATGAGATGCAGGTTCCAGGAGGTTGAAGATCAGGAAAAAAAGAGGATGAAATAGGATTTAGTATAGAAATCACACTGTAAAGAAGTTGATGCAGAGTGGAATCTGTCAATCCTGTGCAGATCTCCAGAGGAAAAAAGACCCAGAAGGGAGAGTCAATCTTTGCTAACCATAAGAGGCTTCCAACAAAGTTTAACTGAAGCCCTTAGTTAACTCTAATTTCATTCAACTACATTTCAGGAAAGGCACATTGTCATTTTAGCAGAAGCAGTGCTGCTTAGCTGGGAGAAGGAGACGTAAATTTAAAAAGTAAGATAAATAATACAAACTAATATAAAGTAAAAAAGAAATCAAAGAGAAAGCTAAAAGTGCCAGAAAAAAGTAAAAGAAAAATAGAAAACCAAAAAGATACAAAGAAGTGGATTCCAATCTTCCCTTCAGCAGTTATAAGTACAATTATAAATTCACTGCTTATTCTATGGTTACATGATTCTCTTCTTTCTATAATCTATCTAATCATCAAAACCATAAATCATAAGTTCATTTTTTTCTGTTTTACACAAAAAGTCCATAAGGGGTTTCCAGTCAGCGATAAATGTAGATGTTGTCTTTTCTCTGATCAAAGAAGTCAATTTAACCATGTCAGCAAGTTCCATCATCTTCAATCATTCCTCCATTGTGGCAATGCTGAATCTTTCCATCTTTGCAGAATTAATCTCTAAATTGTAGAACAGTTAGGTCATAAAGTACCCTTCTTTAAGGGTAGATGGGAGGGAGGGGACCATGGGTTGGTTTGTACTTATTAGCCAAATTCCTCTAGCTTAGTTACATTTTTATGCTAAGAATAAAGATGGGGAAATCAAAATGGTTCATAAGAAAGATCTTGCATGCTTTATTTTGTCTGAAATATCACAATTCCTGTCTGCAAATTCATGTACACTATGGAGTTGCTATGGCTGATTCTTGCACCTTTGATAGAACTTCATTAGTTTCATCAGACTTTCATTGCAACACAGTTAGGATAATTAACAAATGCTCATGTCACCATGGTAGAAACTTTGCATCTTATTGTGTTATTTCTCAGGACAGAGAGAGTAAATGTGTTGTTTACAGCTTGTAACTGAGATGAATAACAATGTTTGCTCATGCATGCAAATATATAGACATTAATTGATTGAGTTGGTAGATTAGTCAATTTACAACTAAAGTTCATTTTTCTTACAAATATTATAATAAAGTTCACTCAGAGTACAGATTTAATTTAGTAGCAGTATATTCATGTTGTTTGGCAACCAGATAGCAATAAGAGAGTTTGTACTGGGCTTCTTGCTTTTAAATAATGCTATTTTGACCTTGTTCAGTTGTTATGATATAACACATTGTTTGAAAACCTGGTTTTGCTTTGGATTTCCTTTTTTCTTCTTCTTCTACACCAAATGGTCTTTATTTAATTACTTGATTTTTTAATCCTGCTTTTATTTCTGGTCACCTCGAGGCACCTTACATACTTATTGCTCTTACCTCCAGTTTTCCTACAACCACAACTGGATCTACTACTGCTCTCGTTCTCTCTATGGCGGAACCTCCGTCTCCTCTGGCCACACCCCCAGTGGGCGGAGCAGGGGAGAGGAAGAAGCGCCATGTCTCTTTTGGCTACACCTCCTCCTGGCGGGCAGGGCAGAAGAGGAAGAAGTGCAGCGTCCCCTTTGGCCACACTTCCTCCTGTATGTATAACATACGAGCTGTAGTGTAAGAGCCAGTATCCCCACCTTTATTATTTTTATAAATAACTCAAAGCGGTGAACATACCTAATACTCTTTCCTCCTCCTATTTTCCCACACAACAACAACCCTGTGAGGTGAGTTGGGCTGAGAGTGACTGGCCCAAAGTCACCCAGCCGGCTTTCATGGCCAAGGGAAGACTAGAACTCATAGTCATCTGGTTTCTAGCCTAGCACCTTAGCCCCTACACCAAAATAACTGACTTCTTAATCATGTTCAGAGGAAAGGGTCAGGAACTGGACATGGAAGACTTCAGTTTGAGTTCATAGTCATCAGTTTGTTGAGCAAAGATGTGGTCTTTTGCTAGCACACGTAAAACACCTTGCTAGCCGTGACCTAGATGGCACCTCAGTTCTGAGATGGGGACTGGGGAAAAAAACGGTTTTAATGCATAATAATATGTTGCTTCAGCTCATTTCCAACTCACATTTTCAGATTTTTTTTTTTTTTTTACTGTGATGCAATCACTGAAAAATACAATTTCAAAAAGCTGAGTTTAGTGGTGACAGAATCATTAAGTGATAGACAGAATGGAAATGAATGTGTGCGACATCTTTGATCAGTTCTCCTTTATATGCTGTTTCTGTTGCTGGAGATAACTGCTAGTCTTTACCCAGCTTACAAACAGGAAGACACTTGGAAAATAAAGAATAATCTCTCAATGTATGTATCTCCATGTTAGATGCATATTATATTGCCTGTGTAAATCCAGCCCCCTGTCAAAGTTCACAGGAAAATAACATTCTTGCTGGAAATCTTGGTAATATTCTGCTTGTTACATTTGCATGGAGATAGAAGTTGTCATCCAGAAGAGATCTCTATCATTTAAAGAAATGAGATTCTTCCATTTATTCTGGGATGAAAAAATGAAATGCAGGGATATTACAGTGTTGCATTACCAAATCCAGCAGGTAACTTGGTTTCCCCTCTCATTTTTAACTTTTTCTTAATAAGAATGATTTATATTGCTCTCTTAGATCATATGGAGGTGGAAAATCATTTATTTATTCCATTTCATCAATATATTTCCTGGTGTACATTGTTTGTTTATTGGTTATATTTGTATCCTGCCTTTCATGCAGAAACTCAAGGCAATGTGAACTTCCATGTCAAAGGGTAGACTTGAACCAGAGTCTTCCCACTCATAGTCCAGCACCTAAACCACTACACAACCCTGAATCTCAGTTACTGGCTCCTGACTGGTTCCCCCAGGGGTGCTATTATTAGATTCTTGGTAATAAGGATGCTGATAATTGAACTGAGGGTGATAAGGTTGAAAAAAGTGGTGCTACTAAATACTTGGTCAGTGAAAAAAAATCCTTTTTTGAAAAAGGAGAAGATGTCTAATGTGAGTATTTGTTTCTTCTTCATCTCTCATGCTATCAGCTCTTCAGGGTTGTCCAGACAAGAAACCAAAATCATGAGTACTAACACAACCTTTATTTGTAAGGTCACAGTAACAGAATCTTGCAAGTCTGAAAGCACTTCCCCCCTCCCCAGCCTTTATTTTCCAGAAAACTAGGGAGGGTCCCTTCTGAGATGCTTCCTCCACCCCCGTCCCTCCTTTGGACAGATTTCCTTCATCAGACCGTTGTCTAGGCTGCAGCTCTTCCTCTTGTCTCCCAAGGTTATGCTCACAGACCATTACACATGCCCTGCTTTCAATTCTGTTTGGTGGATACCTCGTTAAGCATTTCTTACTTTTACTGATACAGACTATTTTTTCGGTGCCCAGTGTGTTTTTTGCTAAGCAGCTCATAATTCTTCTAGTTGGCACACAACAGGGTCAGGCTTTGCTTTCTACATTCAAAGATCTATTTGCTATAACTTAAATGGAATGAATCTATATCCAGAGGGACAGGTAGTTTTGTTTGCAAAGGAGGGCTGGCCTGACTGACAGCTGGCCTGAGCGATTTCGTTTTTTATGAGTCAGACGTCTTATACTAGACAGCCAGTTCTGCTGTATTTCAGTCAAAGTTCATGATGTATGATTGAGGGGATCTGCTAGTCCTGCTTCAAGAAGCAGCTTTAGTATGTTGTCTATTAGTTCTTTCTCCGTGTTGTAACTCTGTGTATAACACAATGATATCAGTATCCCATGGACTCAGAATGGTCTACGTGAAGTTTCAGTGTGGAGATCCATAGGACTGAATGTTGCACTTTCTACAGACTCTCTAATGTGTGTGCAATACTTTCCCAACTTTTTCCTTGTTTCCCTGCCTGCCTACCTGTCTGTAGCCTAAATAATACTTTGCTTATGTATGTTATTTATGTATCCTAAATAGATTGCTTATGCCTTTGCCTCACTATATATCAAATATGTGCCATGGGACATTATATTATAAAGGCTTGTGTGAGTAAGCTGCGTTCATGTAAACCTTTGCTGTCAGTCATAAACATAGGATTGATGGCTAACATGATTCTGCAATTGCTCTGCTTAATGGAAGAGGGCATATGAGCTCAAGGAACATGCTGACAGCATCTCTGTGTTCAACAACCTGCATGATATGGAAGTACGTATAAACTGTCTAAAGTGCATCCTGTTAGAACTGATGCTTCCATCAACTGATGTGCACTAATGCCAGAAACAAACAAGAGTCACATGTCCATGGGCATCACATCTTTACCCTAAAGAATTAAAAGGGATATGAATAAAATTACTGTAGGTTTTTAAAAAATTATTCCTCTGATAGTTCAGGACTGGTATATGGCACTGTTTGGGGGGTAAGTCAAGGTGGTGACAAACTAGAAGTTCCTGAAATAAGCTCCCAACTGGTGACTGGCCTCACCCCTTCTGGCTCAGTCCCTATGGCCTAAAAATGACATCCAGGGGCAAGAAGAGAACCCAAACCAGTCCCAGTACTGATACTGGGGCCCATAAATCCAGTAAAGCAGGGAAATGGATGAGGATTGGCTCCTATCTCTTTACCACAGAGACAACCCAAAATGTGAGCAACAGATTATGACTTTAGGATCCCCTTCACCTCCAAAGAATATGACAATGTAGAAGCCAGTACCAAGACAGGCCTCCTCCCTGGCCCTCCAAAGTTCCAGCCCAAGTCACTCTCTGAGAGCAGTTAGTACTGAAGATAACCTCCTGGAACAGGTCCCCTCCACAACTACATCACTGAACCTTTCCATGTGAGCTGGTTTTTGCCTGCAGAAACTCTGATCTTTATACTGCAGCTCTTTGGGGAAATGATTAGTTAAATGACTTCAAGGGGCAGATTCTGTGATGTTTCAGAGGAAAACTAATAGTCAATTATTGAATTTATCGTTATGATTTTGCCATTGTGATCTCACCTGGCTTTTTTATCCTTTTAGAATAAAAACCTATATTGGGCCATTGCTGTTATAACTTTCCCTAAATTGTATTTGCTTTGATAGAAGCATTAAATAAGCTTGGACATAGTGCTCTGCTCCCCTGCCCCCAATCTTTGTATGATATGAAGTAAAACCCTTGAACCCTGGAAGCAGGAGTTCAGCCATTTATCTGGGGCATAGTAAAGAGTCAGCAAATCCTACTGAATCATCTTGGCTAAACTATTTTGTTTTCATCAACAAAGAAGATTATTCTACTGCAGTTTAAACACTGAACCATAGCAATGCTAGAAATGAGTATGGCAGATTATATTTCCTATAAAGTTGATGGCCTAAAAAGATTCTTCAGTCCATACGCTTGATATTCTCTGTAGCTTTTTAAAACGTTCCTTAGTATAAGCTTCTATTTTATTCATGATGTTCCTTGAGCATTGTTAAAAGCGCCCTCTCTTTAAGCAGTTTCTCCATTCAGAGTTAAGCAGTGGAGAAATATCATCCAGGAGGACAATGACATATCTGGAGAATTATGGAAAGTTGCACAGTCTTCAAGGTTGTGAGGGCATGTGGAGTTTTCTCTGTAACAACAAATAATAGCCCTAGGACTGGAGCTGGACACAAATATTGTACTGTACAAAGTCAAAATTTGTAAACAACACACATATTTTAATAAAAAAATGAAAATAATAGAAACCTGTATAGTCTTTTCATCCCACTTGAATAAATAGAATTTAAGTAAGCCAAGAGTAATGTGGCCCATTATTTTCCATAGGAATAGTCTGTATTCCATACAATAACAATAACTAAAGTAATGCTTAAACAGCTTTGGTGAAAATTGAGGAAATGACTATTGGTACCAACCAGGTCAAAGAGGCATTGACTTATTCTCCCACTTCCATTCTAAGTGAGGTTGATATCTAAATTGGCTCCAGGTTTGGTGTAGATGATGAGCATGGAGTGAACAATTAATATTTGGTCCAGTGGATCGAAGCCAGCTATACCCATTGATGGAAATATTTATTTTTACCTGCTACCACTGACATAAGGACACCAGAAGTTGTTCTCTATGGCTTTTCCCTGTACCCCATTTTGTGTTTAAACCTAGCCAAGTGTGGGTAAGCAAATGGTAGGGTAATGTGAACCTTGCTCTTGATTAATACATAATGAAAAGCTGGTAGAGCTATCCCAGAGAAATTCCAAGATTGTGGAATTTTGAAAGAACTTTTGAAAGAAGCAGGAACAATCTTCAGACTTGTGTAATCTACTTGTCATTTAATTCATGTGTTCCTCTGGTTAAAAGCAAACTCTGCAACAAATGTAGGAAAGAATGCCCAACTTATTAACAGATTGCTATAATTGATATAAGTGTAATAATTACAGTCCAGTGTTTGTTTTAATTCTTATGAAATCAAAATCAAACCTTCCTTCCTTCCTTCCTTCCTTCCTTCCTTCCTTCCTTCCTTTTCAGGCAGCCAAACTATACTATTTTGTACTTTCTGTAGGCCTAGTGCATAATTCATGAAGAAAATCAGGGGCTGAAATGTGGTCCCATAAACCATTAATCAAATAATTACATAGATTGAGAACATATTTTGTGAAAATCAGAGGTTCCCCCCTCTCCACATTTTGGTACTTAATGGAGAAAAATGGCTCCATTCATCACCTAAATTGCTCACCACACACAGTTTGTTGCATTATCCAGCCAAAAGCCCAGCAGATACTTCTGTCCACGTGTGAATCATTATAGCCTTCCCACGCCTGCTTAATCACACACCCTCCTGCACTTGATGGATATGTGGAATTAGCAGATTGAATAAGGGGACAGAACTTTTTTTTTTTTTAGGAATGTCTAATTCCTGGGACCTTGAAAGTGTTTCATCTACAGCCAACCAACCAATTAGTTATATAGCCATCATGGAATAAAATGCTCCACCACTGTCTTATGCAGTCTCAAACTTCCCTTTTGAAAGGGCATAATTGACTTACACTGTTGCTTGGTTGAAGGTTGATTCACAAAACTTCACACTAATAGATGGGCAGTAGAGCAATCTTTTTCTCATGAGACTACAAAGCAGCCTGAATGTGCAAGTGAAGAATATCATTATGTAGTTTCTTCTAAAGAAAGCTTATACGGGGAAGCTTCACGAGCTAGATAAACTTATACTACAGATCTGCAGGCTTATCTAGAGAAAATAGAACAGCCTACTGAGATAAATATAATACATTTTGATGTGTATGGGTGGAGGAGGCGTTTCTTTAAAAACGGTTGGAACATTTCAGCTAGTTCAGGACACAACAACTAAAAATTCTGAATAATTCTCACAATTTAGAATCTATCACACTGGTTCAGTACCAGTGTATTGTCTATATATTTGTGCTCCAGAAAAATGAAATTGCTGGTTTTCATCTTCAAAATCATGATTAATATCTTCTGCAATCCCCAAGTTGTATTATCATCATGAAATAAAATGCTCCACCACTGTCTTACGCACATATCAGAGATGAGATGTTTTCAATATTGGTCGACTCAATGAAGATGCCACCAGTGGACTTTTTAATTATTATTTTAATATCATGAGGACTATTACTTTTTTAAAAAATACTTTAAAGGATTAAAATTTTGGATGAATATGTTCCTTTTTCCATTTACTGCTAATGTTTATGAATTAAGGGGAGAGTTTTTTTAATGAACCATTTGGTTGATTTAATTGATTTCATGCAGTATTATAAAACAGTTTAAAAATGAAGTTAGAAGACTACCAGTGTTCAACTTTCCATAATTTAAAAGAAAAAAGGGAAAAGTTCTGAAAAACAACACAGTTGTAGTTTGCTTACAAACCCTTGACATTCATATTTAAAAAGAACTTATATTGGGGGAAAGTAGAAAATAGGGTGAGAAGTATTTTTTAAAACATTATTGGACAATTTGTATTATTTGAGTTACAAGAAATTGCAAATGTGAGTGGTTACCACTTCCTCCATTAAACATTGAGCAAACATGGATGATAAAATAGATAATATTTTTAGCTGTATGTACATCACTTGTAAAACTATCCAAATTGGGAAATTGCTACCTCTGTGGTAGAAAATCTCATAGTTTATGAATTGTATGAAGAAAATACTTTCTTTTACACCTTTGCAGAAAATTAATACCGGCTGCTCAACCTCTGCCATGTTCAAACTGTAGCGTGCTGAAGTTGCTGTTGGTGGAGTATGTCCTGTTGTTAATGGTCTATGGAGTTCAAGCATAATGCTCTGAGTAAAATCAAGAGTCTAAGATATAAATGTGAGGTTGTTCTAATCAATCGCTGGTTGCTGGCTATCTATATAATGATTGAGTCTGGACTCAAGCAACATATTAAGGAAACCGTATTTTGTCTTAGGATGTTGTATGAATTCAGCTAATCATGATCTATTAGCCTAACCTTGTCTAAGAAGAATGTGTGAATTAGGTCTAAGAAATAGTTTGGTTAGGGTTGTTTTTTGTTTTTGTTTTTTTGGCAAGGTCATTTTTATTGTGCTTATTTTGGAGAAAATAAATGGTCATAGTAAAGTATGGGTGTCTCTGTTCACTGGGATCCCCATTATTGTTGCTGGAATGTTGTGCAGAATTTCCAATTCCTTTGAAAGAAAGTAGGCTGTTATTGATTTAGCAAAGACAGGTGCTTTCTTGTGGCAGTAACAGCATGATGGTGCCAATTTACCTTTCCTTATCTAGTCAGTTATTGTTCCCTGGAGGAATTAAATTTTTAAACATGTCACTTACTATTTCAAACACAAAAAGATTTATTTCATCTTACAGCATTTGAGCTTCAGTGATCTGTCTTGTGGGAAAAACCTTATGCAGAAGGAAAGCAAAACATTTAATTCCTGGAGACCAACTACATTGACTGTTTGTCACATTATTCTCTTTATATGATTTAAGCTTCCCCCATTTCTGCCCTAAAAATTAAGATTAAATGAATACATAAGGGACAAGGGAGGGAATGCTAGCACTTGGGAATCTATCTTTTGATTTGTAAGTTTGTTCTCTTTCCTTTTATCTGTATCTATTTTTTAAACGTCCAAATGGTGGGTGATTTCACTCAGAGCAGTTTTGTTTTCTGTCTGAATGTGGAACAAATCAACAGGAGGTCTCTTCTATTAGCATAGCTGGTGGGAAGGGACATTGAATTTCTACAAGTGACATATTGGAGGGAAAACATCTTGAGTCTGGAAAATATGTAATAACATTAACTCAGGCCTGGAAAAAGAAATAAAACAATGGTAACTATAATGGATGTATCTTTGTTTTAGAATTTGTACTATGGATTGATTCACATGTTAGGTTTTTACAGTCATTACTGTTGATGCCATGATCACACTGGCATCTATGTTGATCCTATGGACATTTTCCCATAAAGAAAGCCTACTGTATTTATTGTGTTGTATTTCCAGTTGGGAATAGGGCTTCAGCTTTATCTTTTCGCTGTTCATTTTGGGACTGATGAGATTCTGTGTGCCTAGGTGTCATTTCAACATATTATAGCATCTAATGCAAATTTCCCTACAATCCCTTGGGTAGGTTCTGGACTTGAGCAACAAAGAAGAGGTTGAGGTTGTGCCAGCAGTGAAAAAAGATTTTATAATCATCTTTATAATCCTTAGTAATGAGCAAGCAGGTTTTTGCCCTAACTGTTCCTCAATGGACCATGTTTTGGCTCTTATGTCAAAAACGTAGCCATAATCACAGATCTGCATTGTATACTGATTTTATTAACCTCAAATTGGTTGACTCAATATCAAGATCAATTATTTAGGAGAACCTAAGGAATTTCAGCCCGTCCCTCATCCAACAACTTTATAATAACATCAGGTATAAGCTCCAAGATATCTTATCTAACCGAATCCCTGTTCTAAAGGGACTTAGGGATGTATCTTGGTTCCTACTGAATCCAATCTTTATGTAAACTCCTTAGCTGGTAGTTTAACTTGATTCAAATCTCCATGCCCCCAACATTTGCAGAGGTGGGCGTCCCAGTTCTTTTATATGCAGACAATGCATCCATTTTTTCATTAACACTAGTGGGTCTTAGAAGAGTTTTAAAAGCTTTTGCTGGTTGCTGTAAAGAACGCTCCTTGGTAATTAATAATCACAAAACTAAAGTGGTGGTTTTTGCTAGAAAACTCAAAAGATTTAAATGGACTATTGCAGAAAAAAAAATCAAGTAGGTGAAGAGCTTCAAATATTTGGGGGTGGAGTTCCAGAATACTGGTGCTTGGAAGGCCCATATTGATTGTCACTTCACAAGCCCAAAGAAGTACAGTAGCCATTACAAAATTCATGTGGACAAAGGGTAGGGACTGCATACAAGCAGCCCTGAAACTGTTTATTGCAAAGCCCATGGCCCAAATACTTTATCTCGCTCAACTGGGGCCATTTACATATTACAGACCTCTAGAGATTATTCAAACTAAGTACTTGTGAACACTATTTCAAGCACCCAGATGTGCAACCAGTGCAACTCTCAATGCAAACAGGGCAACCAAAAGTTGAGGTTGAGGATCTGGCTACTAATTTTCACTTATTGGCTCAAATGCTATTTCCCATCCCTTTGGTTCTTGAGGATCATGTTCAATCTTCTTGGCATCAAGCAATAGTGGGGAAACTCACCCACTAGAAGGTGTCATTTGAACAACAACTTTTGGATTACATCCAAGCTAAACACATACACATACACACACACATATTAGACAGAGTGTTACACACACACACACACACACACACACACACACACACTAGAGAGATCAGCCACATTTCAGCACACATGAGAAATCACACAACATACTCTAAATAGGAATTGGGTAGATATTTAATGACCCCAATTTCTCCTGCCCATCAAAGAGCCTTTTTCAGAGCTAGGCTTAATCAGTTCCCCTCCTCTGAGCTTAATGGATATAATGGTATGTGGGAATGACCTTGGAAAACAAGAGAAAGAGCTGGACAACCAGACTGGACAACCAGACTGGACAACCAGACTGGACAACCATCATGTAAAAAGTATCTTAGCCCACAGAAGGAGAGGGGCATGAGAAGCATTTCAGAAGGGACCCTCCCTTGTTTTCTAGAGAATAAAAGGAGAGGAGGGGAGAAATACTTTCAGTCTTGCAAGATTCTGTTATTGTAACCTTACAATAAATATAGAGTTAGTGCTCATAGTTGTGCTTCTTGTCTGGACTACCTTTCAGGGCTAACAATGGGAGATTTGCTGAAATCAAAGAATGTGTCCTTTCTGCACTGGAACCATTGAAACTACTGCACCCATACTGCTCTCCCCTCCCTATTATCAGGAAAGTCATTTACCCCCTGCTCCCATGCCATAGAGGTCAGAATGAAAGCCTGCTTATAGATCTGCTCTTGTCTGACAGGTAACCATTTATGTCATAAAATGTAGCTAAATTTTGCGTGGCAGCAATTAAAATTCACAGTCTGACAATCACCTGGGGCATGGACAAGTGCTCTGAAAAATGTCCTTTTTTTAATCTGATATCATTATCACTGCTGTTTTAGTCCTGAGTTTTAGTTTTAGTCTTAATAATAATCTGTTTTACCATACTATTCCATATTATACTGGTATAATATATTTATATTATTACTAAATATATTATATATTTATATTATATATTTTTGGTCGGTTTTTTGTTTCATGCTGGTCCTTGACCAAAATAAGGGGATTTGATTTGATTTAATATAATCATCTTTACAGGTTGCACAAGGATTCTCAGTAAGCGCTCAGAAAATTATTGAACTTTTTCAAGTGTCCTATTGGACAACTCCCAAACCTTCAGGGCCCTTTAGATGTAGCAAAGGAATTCTTGTGCATCTTGAACCTTTGTCACAGAGGAGGTAGCATCCAGACATCACTGAGCTATAATTCTCAGTGTCTCTTACCCATTGGCCTAGCAATCTGGGCCTCCTGGGAACTGCCATGCCCAGACAACCATTCCTGCCATAGAATAATTAGTGCTGTCTTCTAGGGAAATAGATGTGGATCACGTTCCAGATCTTTTCATTTGTGAAGATTGGTCATCTCGATATATGCTGAGGGCCAATCCAGAGGTTTGGTGCAAGACCCAGAAGAGATACCGATTGGTGTGAATGCTGCACAGTATGTGTGCAGGCACTGGGCAGGTGCAATTTGTAATAAACAATTCTTCTACTTGCTATTTTTTTTTTTAACTTTTACCCTCCCCACTGATTTTGTTTTACTATTCCTCGAATCTGTTGTTTTTCCCCAGTTGGACTCACCCATCTGTTTGCTGCATAGTAGGGAAAAGTAAATGGGAAAAATAGTAACAGTATCTGGTGAATAACCCAGCTAATGGTGTTACCTGGCTAAACCTAGCTGACTCTTGGTTAGGACTTAGATAGGACGTTCCTAGGAAATCCTGGGACTGTTGTCCAGAATAGCAGGGAGACAATCGCTAATCAGTGCCACACTGTTGACAAGAAAACAAGACAATATTTAGGGACATGCCCATAAAATCACCAGGAGTTGTTTGACTTGCCTAAATTAGATTTTGGGTAAATAAAATAGAATTTTCCTTAGCTTCTTTGTGGAAACATTATAGTATATCTTAGTATGATGATATTTTCCATAGCTTAAATCAGGATGGGTGACCCTGCCTACTGTTATAATCCAAAACAGAAGGTTTTAGCTTTCTAGCTTTTAGTTTTTAAAGCAGTTATACTGTAGCTGATAGGCGATACTAGCATTACAAAGGAGATTCACCAGCAGCCAACATTCTCTCATTTTCCAAAGTGGTGTGGCCTGTCACCTTATTACATTTTACTGTGGTTTTTCACCATGGGTAACTTTTGCTCTATATCTGCATGTAAGTATTTTTCCATCTTTGTAATTGCCAAATGGTTTGACTGCAAAGTCTAAGACATATTGTAACGACAGGGCACTCTTGCATTTTATTATTTCATTAATCCTCCATTACTCATTGGCCTGTTTAATCGCAACTGAATTTAACAGCATTCAACTTCACCCCTCTGCCACCCCATACACTTTTATCTGTATTTTATGATCCAACCAATAAATGTAACGGTTACAATCAAACTAGCCCCGCTTATCCTGATGGACATCTTAACTATGAAGCCGCTGTATTATGCTTGATCAGAGATAATAATAGAAATATTCATTTGTCCATGAAGTTGCAAGTAATTATTTCATCTTTTTAAATGGATGTTCCCATTACATCTCAAAGAATCATGCAAAATGTGCCTCTTCTCTTCATCTATTTAGCTTCTGCTCTTCCACTGAGCATTACCAAGAAAGTAGTGAGGAGGGAGATGGGAAACTGAGCCAAATACAGTTAATTTCCCCAAAGTATTAACTGAAAAGCTGAGGGCATCACGGAATGTCTTCCCTGCCTATCTGTAGTTCCATCTTGGTATCTTCCAAGCTCAGCCCGTGTTTCACCTCTCAAGGCTAAACTCTTAAACATTTTCATCTAAATAATACTAATACTGATGACGATGATAAAAACTTCAGCAATGGCCAGTCTATACTGCCAAACTCTTTTCTGATGCTAGACATGGTCAACTGTGGTGTGCTGTCTGGTGCATGAACACTTGCCTGTCTGTTGAACACATTCATACTGGTACAACACGCTCTTTCCTTGTCTCCAGTGCAAGAGAGATTCCACAGATAGCCATTCAGGACTGGTCCCTTTATAGTCACGATGCTTTAAAATTTCCCTCGTAACTTCTCCAAGATTTCTTCCCTTGCAATTCTCAGGCTGCTTGGGAATTTCTTTCAAATTTCTCTTGGGAACATTTATGAACGTACTTTCCTGCTAGATGAAGTGGACGTTGATGGTACCAGTCCTGAATTCTACTGTTTTTCTTGCACCTTTTTTTTACCACTCTGAAGCCTTTCTGGCTGTGCACACTTTCCAATTTGAACAAAGGTCATAGAGGACATGGCTTTGTGAAGCCCTCCCTTGGCTTCAATTGAAGCAGAGGAAGCCAGGCAGATGATGGCCACTGGAAAGATAACTGTAAATAAATCCTTTATTATGTACACATTTCTTGGCTACCTCATATCTACAAATGTGCAGGAACCTACCTGTATGAAGATTTCTCCAGTCTTCAGAAAGACATTTTGAAAGCATATGCTCTTTCATCATATTGAATGAGAAGTAGTGGGGGAGGGGGGGGGAGGAAGATGGAGGGGAATTTTCGTCCATGATAGCGTTCTTTAAAGCATTTCCTACAAAACAAATATCCAGCATCAGGAGGACATTCAGAAGACGCCTTCATTTATACTAAATCACTCTAGTTGAATTTGGCTCTAACCAGGTGCTTCTCTCCCTAAAGCTGGTTTTGTGCAGGATGATACACATTTGCAAATAGTTAAAATGAAAAGCTGGGATACTAATATGACATGCTGCGTCCTGATATATTTCTGACTTGGAACGTTTCTGCATGAATTTCTGTTAGAGATTTGAGTGATGGGAAAGCAGGGGAGATGAAAGTTGTATTTTTTTATTATTATTTCAGATATTCTTTTCAGCTCTGTAGCTGAATGGGGTTTTAGAGAAGGCTTTGGCAAGCAATTTTATTTCAAATAAGTCCCTTTAGATTTAGTTGGAAGAATGGACACATGCACAGTAGATGACTCACTGGACTCTGAATGAAAAGTGAAATTGAAGGCTGCTTTTCTGTGTTTTTTTATGTACGGTTGCCACACAAATAATATTTCTATAGGAAGAAGTATTTCAGATTCCATTATAAGCTCTGTAGAGGGGAATAATAATAAAATGTACGGACCCTTTCTGCCACATTTTCCAGATGATTCTATTCTGGAAATGATCTTTTGTATGTTTTAGGAAAGAGACACCCTCTTCATTCAAATGTATATTCAGGTTACATTATTTATAGCAAAATGTAACCATGTGTGCTATATATAAAACTCCATTAAACTATACCTATACCTAGGAAGTGAATTGGGCTTCTTGAAGACAGACCATCTCAGTGCCTGCTCTAGTCTTTACTAGTCTTTGAAACCCTGTTCCTGGAGGTATGGATGGCCCCAAACTTGCTTGCATTTTGCAAGCAAGTGACAACCAACTTGTCTGAGCATCCCTCCTAGGTATTCCTGGCACCTTCTTGTTTTGTTGTACTGTAGATTTTATCTTTACCTGCCCAGAGTCTTTAGGATGGCAGTAGGGTGTGAATACTACAAGTAAATAATATTGAACATTCCACTTGGTTAACTGCAGGTGGTGGAAGTGATTAACTGTCATATAAAACCATCCTGCAAGTCCTTCTCTTATCTGCAAGCGATACACTGAACATTACTTTCTTCAGGGCTAGTATTGGTATTAGCACTTTTTTATGTCATCTCTACAGTCTGCAAAGTGACTAGGGCTTCAACAGAAATGCCTGCTAGCCAGGAAAGCTATTTAGAATCCTCTTGGAATTAATTAATCCCCTGCAACGGTAAAATGGTTTTAGAATGCGAATGGAGTGCAAGGCTATTGGAAAGTGAAACGTTCACATTCCCACTTTTAATAGCTTCCCCCAAAACACAAGCTGAATTGCTTGGAATATGATTAGTAAGTGGCCTGCTCTCCCATTGGAAAGCTGTATTGGCATTAAGATTGGAGGAGAGATCTTTCTGGAGATTGCTTTAGAGGCTGGCATGAGAGAAAGGATCTTCTCTTGTGGAGCTCCTCAATTAAGGAATGTGTTCCTTCAGGAATTAAATTTGACTCCAATTTGCTCTGCCTTTGTCAGCCAAGACGCACCTCTTCTTTTACCTGTATACAATGTAGGAGGAGACCTGTGGTACTCTATTTTTTTTTTCCTAGTGTTTTTCCCACATGTGTGGGGTCTGCTTTTTTTTTTTTTTTAATCAACCAAATGTTGATTTGTTGGTTGCAACAGGAATTGACCAACCAGCTTGTTGCCCAAGTCTTGACATTGTGGGCTGAGAGTGAGTGACTGGCCCAGAGTCATCCATCCAGATTTTATGCCCAAGGTGGAACTAGAACTCACAGTCTCCTGGTTTCTAGTCTGGGGCCTTAACTACTACATGGTAGTAAAAAATTAGGAGGAGTCTGTTAGCACCTTTTCTGACTAATACAGTACATTTTATTAAAAGGCAAAAGCTTTTGGGATCTGCAGCTTGCTACCAGATTCCTTCTTATTTCTTTTAACTTTTTTTTTTATTGTTTCTATATTTTATTGAATGCTAACCACTTGGACTGCTCCAACTGAGTAGAAAAGTGGAATGTAAATAAAATATATAATAAATAAAATTGTCCCCCAAATGGCAAAAATATTTTGGTGGGAAACGTCCCAGAGATGGGATCACATCATCAAATGGTCTTGTAAAGTCTTTGGCGGGTAAAGAAGATGTGATGCCTCTTGGTGGTGGACCATGATGGCAAAGTAGAAGAAATGAATAGCTACAAGAAGCAAATTTAACCAAGAATGATCTCTCTCCTTGTCCATTCTGAAATAATCTTGTGGCTTTTTGGGTCCCAGGAGAAAGTTCTGAAGCTGGACCAAGGGAGTGAATCAATTCATCACAAGCCACCCCCAAACCTATGGAAGTGGGTCAGAGCAGAGACCAAGTTTTGCAAGATCCTCTATAACAGTGGTAAGCACTGTAAAGCCTGTCAGCATCAATGTGCTCACAGACTTCTCCACTACTGTCCATTCCCCTCTCCTATAGGTCTTTTAAGACATTCTTCCCTTTTCTTTTAAAATAGAAAGGAAGCTAGCCATGATAACTGTAGTGAGCTTATCACATGCACAAAGATGGAAAGATTCAGCATTACCCACCATAGAGGAATGATTGGTGAAGATGATGGAACTTGCTGAGATGGCTACAATGACTTCTTTGATCAGAGAAAAGACAATATTTACATTTATTGCTGACCAGAAACCCCTTTTAGACTTCTTGCATGAAACAGAAAAAAATGAACTTACGATTTATGGTTGCGATGATTACACAGGATAGATTATAAAAAGAAGAGAGTTATGTTGTAAGCATAGACTAAGAGGTAAATTTATAATTGTACTAATAACTGCTGTAGGGAAGATTGGAAGCTACTTTTTTGTCTCTCTTTTCTTTCTTTTCTATTCTGCTTTTACTTTTTTCTCCCTTTCCCGTACTGCTAGCACTCTCTTCCATTCCATTCTTTTTCTTACTTTATATTAGTTTGTATTAGTTTTTATCTTCCTTTCTAAAACATCTCTAATAAAATAGGTAGTAAGCTAGCATGTTGCAAAGCAAAACCCCAGCCTCTAGCACTATTTACAAGAATGCCTCTGTGCGCCACATAAGCCCCATGGTCATGCTTAGAAAATAAAAATGAGCAGTGGCTTTAGCTCAGCGCTTTGTTTGGAACGGTGCCAATCTCTTCCCTCCCTTCTCTCTCTCTCCCCCCCCCCCCCATCCACGAAAGTAAATGGAGGAGCTACAGGAAATAGCTGGGAGCAACTTCATTAGTTTTTGTTCTGGTAAATAGGCACTTGGCGAGTTGCTCCTTCCATCATGGAAGAAATCATTTTGTGAATAGGCGAGCCTCCTCCCCATGCTGGAAATCTGATAATTAATCCCATGATAGGTCCTTAAGACTCCCAGTGTACCTCTTATCCCCCAAAATTGCATATACCACCTTTACACAGCCTCTAGCTGCATTCCTCTGAGAGACATAGTCCTGAGTCAACACAGATTATACCCTGTATCCTTTTTAATTACTAATTCGTCAGGGTTAGCAACAACAACAGCAAGAAGGCGTACAAATCTACTTTCCCGGAGCGTTCCAAAGAACTCGTGCTTTGATTTTTATAGACCTAACGGTTATTGACCTCTGAACTTAGTATCCAAGCTTAAACATTATTGTTATTGTTATTATCATTTTTGTGGCTGCAAAATTTGTTTTTGTCCTTCTGTCTCCCCATCAAGATCAGGCTAATGTGTTGTGTTTCATTGTAAGATTTTAGACAGCCATGTTTGTTTTGAAATGGGGGTTTTATTACATACTAACAGTTGAACTTGCAGTAGGACTGATTTCTTGATTACATAAATTTAAGCCATACAGATATGGGCAGTGTAAATGATAACTGCCCAGCCAGGTAGCCAGCTGTCTTTGAATCTCAGCTGCAGGAAGAACAATGTTTGATCTTGGTTGAATTCAAGAGCAGTTAGTCTCAACATGCAACTAATAAATGGGCAAACAACAGGATTATTTATTTATTTGATTCAATTTAGGTGCCACCTGACTCCACCTGACTCTAGACAGCTCACAACATAAAACATCATAGGAACCAAGTACGAAACAAGATCGGATTTGGATACTCTATTCAATATAACAAAAATAGCAATACAATGAACAAGGGGCCCCATCCATCTCAACCCAAAGCCTAGGAGAACAATCAGGTCTTCAAGGCTTTATGGAAAGCCCCAGGGTGGGAACTACATGGATTTCAGGGATTTCAGATTTGTTATTCACTTCTTAGATTTATATCTTGCTGCATCCCTAATTGCTCTCAACAACCACCTTGGGAAGGAGATTAGGACTGGGTCTGCCGACTGCATAGACAAGATCATGTGTCTTGATTCCTGATGCCTACATTGGTATAAAGGAATAGCCATTCATCCATAGATGGCCCACACAAATGGGGCATGAACCATTGCCTTTTATCATAACTGATGTAGAGCATAGATGTCTGCAAGGGATCAGCATAAAGACCTTTTGCCAACATCCATGGTTAGCTCACAAATGTCAAGGAGACTCTGCTGATGAAGTATGTAAAATGGGTATGACTGGAAGATATGAATGCACTGTGATTTGTACTATTTGATTAAATTAATGGTTTGCACATACTTATTATGAGGACACAGATGAGAAACACACAATCTTCACCATGGTCCCCAGATACTTTGTGGGAGGAGGAAGGGAGATTAGGGGAAAAAAGTAGATCAGAGACTTTAAGTATTGAATTAACTATTATAACTGTTCATTTGTGTGTGTGTGTGTGTGTGTGTGTGTATGAATTCTGAGGTTTCCTGGCTGCATCAGAAAAATGCAGTTATAACTATTACTGCATCAAGATTCTGATGTGTTTCATATGAGCAAATCTAGTTAAGCATTTAAAATAGCCTTCCACCCTTTGATGTGATTGTTACAGTTAAATACATCTGCTTCTTTTGACATGAAATTTTGCCAACATTCAGGACACTATTAAAATAACACATAATATCTTATTACCATAACCGTATGCCCTGTGTGTATTTGCTTCCTTTCCCAACACATAATGTATTCCGAACTCTGTTGCATGAAAAAATAAGTACTCATCTTTTCACAGTCTTAAGGTTGCTTCTTATGGTGGTGGTCTTCAGCCTTTGTGCTGAAGATCCTACTGAATTCATCCAGTCTATCTTTAAGATAGCTGGTGATAGCTCAAAGACCCAGATGAATGGAGAAGTAGCCCAGGATCATAAGAGGAATTTCATGGTGAGAGCAGAAGCTCTAGGGAAAGATTCCCATGGTTTCATTACAATAAAGCCTGGGATTAATCCCCCAAAGCTGTGGAAGATGATCACAAAATGTGAGCATTAGGAAAAAATGTTTATTCATGATATATTCATTTCTCAGCCAGTTCTTTCTAGTTGATTGAGTGCTCAGCATGTCCCATAACAAATGTCTCATGGTAAACTAGCAGGTATGGAAAAGCCAGGAGAGTAGCATCTGTTCTATGTAGTTAAAAATAAAGGTAAAAGAATGCAATTTTGCAGAAAGAAACATTCCTTTGAAACACAGTGGTTGGAACAGAAAGAAAAAGTATTTCCTGATTCGCCTATCCTAAATATATGGAATGTGTGTAATTAATTTTTATTACTGACAAGTTCCAACATTATAAGGACAGTGCAGAGAAATGCGGGTTGCTCTTCCCAACCAGTCATATCATGTAGATACATTGAGACTGCAATCCTAAAGCAATGGACTAGGAAATAAAAATGCACTGGGGTACAAAAACTTTCCTGAAGCAAATTCCATATAGTACATGAAAGCAAGAGATAGCTGAAGCAATGGCACTGGGAAACTTCAGCAATTCTAATATCTGCTCAGGAATTATTAGCTGCCAACTCCTTGTATATTTTGATTTGAGTTGCGAGCCAAATTGGATTATTCTGGATGTCGTATTTTCCAGAATGGATAATCAGACATCATGTTCCTCCAATACTCCTAACTATAGCCTTAACTTTTTAAAAAAAAAAATAATATGCCAAGCAAACTATTATCCAGCCTTCCACATTCTGGCATGCTCCTACTATAGATGAGTTGCAACTGCCACTTTTAGAATTCACTGTCACTTTGGGCTCCCTGGTGTCTGTTAGGACACCAGGTTATCTCTGCATGTCTGCAAAATCTGCTTAAAATGGACAATATATAGCAGAACAATATTCTAAGGAATCCTACAGGTCTCATGTTGCAGCTTCAGTTAAGCCATTTGGGAGAAAACCCTTATCACATTCCTTTTGGAGGTGTGATTATGGTTTGTTTCTGCTAGAGCCATCATGATCATCACCATTATTTATATTTATTCAGTATTCTGCCATTCTGCCCTCAATTGTGGGTCATTTTGCTTAGCCTTCTCAAGGTTAGGCAAGGGCCACAATAAGAAATAATGGCCACCTGTTTTAGGGGGGAAAATGTAGCAATTGCTGGCTTTATGTGATGCAAAGATAGTCCTTCCTTTCCCAGGAGAATCACTGTGGAAATAGCGTCACCAGCAGCTCTGATTCTATTGCAGTTTTCATTTCATTCTTTGTGAACTTCTGCTTCCCCATGAATTGACTCTGCTTTACAGCCTACCGTGATACTGTATTTTCTCCATCCCTTTTGGAGATGAACGTTTTGGTGACCTTCTGCAAGAATCAAACTTATTTCTTTGGCTACTGATATGGCACAGCTGCTGCATCACTGCAGCCAAGGACTCCTGTGAAGCTCAGAAATCATTAACTGAATAGGCCCCCAAGCGAGAAAAAGGCGGAGGGCTGGCCCATTGCATTCCAGGACATTATTTTTAGAAATGCTATTTTTAATAAGAAACATTCTTGAAACTATTTTGAGTAGATCCCTAGAGCAGCGAACATCTTAATTTCATTATTTACAGTGTTCTTAAATAAAGTTTGTGGTAAGAGAATCTGGATATCTGACATACAGTATAACATCCCTCACACTCAGGCTCAAAGGACTAGGCTAGATTTACCACATTTCTGAGTTTGCAGAATATTTTGAACCGTAAGCTAACCAAAGAGGCTGGTCCTCTACAATATACTAACCGACAAAGAATTAGTCCAAGGTTAAATCAGAGTAAGTTGTTAAACAGGTCTTCAACTGAACTGTTTAAGAAGGTCATGTGGCATCACCATAGTAGACCTCAAACCTTTCTCCAATGTGTTGCATGCTTCTCCAGAATGAATTTTTCTTTCTTTCTTTCTTTCTTTCTTTCTTTCTTTCTTTCTTTCTTTCTTTCTTTCTTTCTTTCTTTCTTTCTTTCTTTCTTTCTTTCTTTCTTCAATTGATATATTGTGAGGAATGGGATGGGAGTGACAGCAAATTCTGATCTCTATTCCTCAATACATCTCAATGGTCTCCATTGCTTACTTTTCCAAAGGACTGTGTCACACCACGGGTACTTTTAAATATCACATCTTGTGTGTGTATGCATGCATTCTTAGTGCCATCTTCCTTACCACCCTTCAACTTTATTTCACATCCTTTAAGTTCTATTGGCTCTTCTCTGTTTTCTGATAAATGGAAAGAAGTGCGGAACTTCTTTTTCCAAGGCTGGCACAGAAGTTTCTCCTTTAGGGTAATGATGGTTCTGGAGAGGAGCTCCATGGTGTTCCCCTCTGACATTTATTACATAGCTTGAGGTTCTCCCAGTGGCCCTAAATATATTCATTTCACCATTATCTAAACATGGGTGGGTTTTTTGGCAGCTCGTAAATAGATATTGCCATCAAGGAATGAGTGAGTAGAATTGTGTTGTTCTCATTTCTGTTTGGCATTGTACGTTAAGTGTAAATAGCTGTAGTGATCTAGCAGCATCATATGTTAGCAAGATGCAGGGCCATCAATTTTGCAGAAGATGGATGTACGGTTTAAGTTGATCAGTGATGCTTACCCAGTTTAAACAGATTTTTGTAGCAGGGCTCAAGCACAGTAAATCCTGAGATAATTAAGCTGATCACATACCGTACTGAAGCAACTTTAAAAGGACAGCAATATTTTTGTTTATGACATTTCAATCTTGTCTACCGCAAATTATTTTGTCTGCAGCAAATTCATTTTGGGAAAAATTAAGTGTGGTTTGTCAAGACAGAGGCATCTAGCTGCTGGAATGATTGTTTTAAAGGATTTAGCATTTTTGCTCATTGAAACATGGCACCTTCCTTCAGAAAAATGCTACTGTTTTGGTGACTGAAGTGCCATTGTGGACCAATGGAAACAAGAGACGTTTAATTCTAAGCTTTTTACTCTTTATTAATAAAAAAAATAAAGATGTGCAAAACCTGCTTTCACCCATGTATTACCACCAAAGCTTGATTTTTAATCTACTTTTAGATGTAGTATTGTTTCCAAGTTGTAATAATTCCATGCTAGAAGGATTCAGCATTTCAGATATGAACAGATCCAAGCTTGCAACTGACTGTTCCAGCCCCACTGGAGATATTTAAATGTAGTTCTGACCCCCAAGCCATTCTGTTTTGAATACAAAGTATCCCTTTTGATATCCTTTTGGACCTGTTTTCGAAGCTGGAACACCTCTGATAAGTTCAGAAAGCCTGCTTCACACTCAAAATTGTTCAGATTCTAAATGTTTTGTAATAGGGTAATTTTTACAGTGCCATAGTTAATTATTCTATCGGGTGTTATAAGGATTGAGGAACACGTTGCATTTTGAAACTTTAGAACTCTGGAATGGGCAGCAGAAACAAGAACATTGATTTCACAAGAGTAAAGGTTGTCATTGTCCTCATCATCATCCTGTTATGTTATTTCCATTTGCATCTCAACAAGACTTCTCAATATTTTTTTCCTTTTCCTGGGTATGATGCATAGATATCCCAGGATCAAAACACTAACATCCTGGAAGGCAAAATAGATCTCTTTATGAATCAAAATTCTTTGGATGTGTTTGGGCTCTAATACAGCCTGTAAGTTACCCTGGAGTTGCTTTTAACAATTGCCTAATCTGATGGCTTCCATTGGGTTCCAGGCATGAGTAAGTGATTTAAGCATAGATGGAACCTGGTGGGATTTCCTGCTGATCTAAAACATGTAAAATAGTTTGGTAAGTATAATAATTGCAAGAGGGCCAAATAATACTCTGTTGCTATCTAGTACAAGCCACTGAAGGCATCCTCAGATTTGGGCCTACGTTTTGGACATTCTTGTTTTAATATAGAGAAAAAGTAAAAGGTCAGACATCATGCCTTTAGTCTCCACCTTGAGAGGTTCCATCACTCCAACATCAGCAAAATAAATTAATACATTCAGAATGTGCAATGATTAAGGCAAGCAATTCAGACTCACCACAGGGCCATGAAATCTACATGACAACTCAGCAGTTTCTTTGTAAGGACTGTAATAATAATAAAAAGGTGGACTCACATAAGTATAGGCAAAGTTTGAGTATATTTTAGCTAGCAACCATTCTGTCATTGGAATGACAGGTTACAGTTTTGACAGAGGAGTGATTCATATTTCACTGGCATTAAAATTGAAATATTGAAATACCAGGGTGATTGCAGAGAGCCAGAAAAAAAGTGGGCTTAACAACTTGTCTCAAATTAGTTAGCTCTACAAATCTCTCTGTGAATTTCCATGCTGTTAAAAATAGGGCTTGGTCAGATTTTTTAAGAGGGGGAATTTAAGTAAAATGCATGGGAAAAGTCCATTAAAATTAACAGATTAAAGATTGTCTAATAGCATGATTCTATGCAGAGTTGTTCATTACTAGCAGCAGACAAACTTCTTCACAAAAGGATAAAACAAGTGGTAAAGAATGATTATTATTGTTTTAGACATGCTAACAACCAATAGCCTGGGAAACATGTCAGGTTAAATCTAGAAGTTAATCCACTAAAGATGATTACAGATCAACCATAATTGAGATGGATCAGAAATAAATTATGAAAGCCCTGTTCATATTTATTTACTGCTTGTTACATGCCAGCTGTGGTCAGGTGTTTTGCTTCTGTAAATGATCAATAGGTGAAGGGAAAGAATGAAAACTTGTACACTAAGCCCATTTTTAAAATGGTTATCTTTATTGTTTTCCATGAACTGGAGCTATTAGTTATGAAACAGATTTTTTCCCCCTACATGAATAGGCTCCCACAGGAAACACAATCTTGACAAATCAGGATTTTGCTCTGTGCAGGGTACTGGCATAAATAAACTGTCCAGCTACTTCAAAAGTTGTCCTTCCAACTTGTGCAGATGGAAAAGGCAGAAAAGACAACTTACAACTCTCGTTCTCCCCTCTATGCAGACTATGCACAGAAGTAAAACACTCAATAAGACCTCTGTTTTATAGATTTCTATTTCAAAATGGAACCTTTCTATATTGTTTTCTAACTTACAGTCTGTAGCAAAGGCCAGCAATCTGAAGTTCTCCAAATGTGATGACTGTGCAATTCCCAGCTTCTCTCATTATTGGCCACGTTGGCTAAGTCTCCTGATAACTTTAGCTCAGTAACACTTGGAGAATCACCACTGGCTTTCAGGATTTCAGATAGGCATCTTTTCAATCCTACCTGGAGTTACCAAGGACTTGAAATAACATGCAGCAATAGTGATTCCAGGAGTTTTGAGACCACCTTTCACGATCTTTGATCATTGGGCATTTGCTTTGTGCTTAAGATAATCGAAGTCCAACACCAGGAAAGCCATGACATTTTCAACCTTTTTTCTCATATTTTTTCTGCCCTTGTCATGCTCTATAAAGGGAAGATCAGATAAACAGGCTTCCTACAAGCATGATTAGTTTCAGTCATGCCATGGACTAGAATCAAATGGGGCTAGTATATCTGAAAAAATCCAGAATGGCTTGCAAGATTTGCACTTTTTCCTAATGTATACTGATAGCTTGATATGAGCTGGGAAGAAATTGGAATATATTGTGTATATTAAATAAATAAATACATAAATAAATATGGGCTGAATCTCTACAGAATATCTAAGCAACTGTCATGACAAGTTTTGGAATAGTTGTTAGCCTCCAAGAGTGGCTTATGTTAAATCTTCAACTAGCTTTAATTAGGTAGTAAACACCCAAGTCAAAGATACACATCATCACGATGACTCAGAGATAATAACTCTTTTATAGGGCTTAATTTTATAGTAAGGTGAACAAAATGTACTCAATAAATAAACATTAGCTGGATAGGTAGGCAGGTCGGTAGATAGAATAGAGAGAGATACAGTAGATATAGATGTATGGATATAGTATCCATATTTATTTCATGTCTATAGGTTTTCTTTTTAATATGACCATTGTTTCAGGGAACATTTATATATGTGATTTGAAAGACAATAAAATGTGATGTTTTGTATAGTCCTGTGTGGATTCAATAGGGTTTCTTACATGTAAATTAATCCTCCTACCAATTTATGGTTTTTATTTTTTTTTTCCCCAGCATGAATTTTCCCATGTTGATGAAACTGTCTAAGCAGTCAAATATATTCAAATCAAATTCAAATTCAAATATATTCAAATCAAGTAGTTTTCCCATTCTGGAGACTTCCAAATTTAATGAGGTTCCCCTCATTTGCTGCATTGTCTATTGCAATTTCCATTCTTTGTTTAACTGTAATTCCCACCCCAAACAATACAGATAGGGAAAAGACTGACATAAAAACTGGCTGACCCTCAGATATCTCCACCCATACCCACTGTCATTCCATCTTGTCATCCTAACTTTAACCCTCTGGTTCTCTTTGTGGGCCACAATCATTTGTTGTGGAAGTTTACTTCCACTCCAAAAGAGTTTTTTCTTGTTTTATCTTCTGAAAATGCTTATTTATTTCCTTAAAATAAGAGAGAATTGGAAAAGGATTAACTTGCATCTAAGAAAACTATTGAATTTAGAGTTGGGCTTACTTTAGTTTTAGAAGTTGGAGAAGATGGTTCCACTAATTTTTTTGTTCTGCAGTTTTGTCTCAAATCCAGCTGTTCATGCTTCACAATCTTCCTTTAGGGTTTAGTGGAAGCATGAGAAGCCAGTGAAGTTGCAGAATGCCGGAAACGAAATTGTATACTGAAAAACAGATCATTTACCCATAACCTTTGGCCATGTCATCATTAAATCAGTGCAAGAACTCCACATTCTAGTCTTAGAATTTCAGTTAAATTCTTTTCCCCCCGGATGAAATTTCAAAAACACATTCTCTTTAATCAAATGGAATGAGACTGGTAGAAAAATAGGCAGAAGATTTTTTTCCCCTATATGCTCTATTAAGCAGTAAGACAAACTCTGAATCACTTCTAGTGCATTTGCAGTTAAACGGCATAAGAATGTTGTCAATAAAATAATGGATAATGACTGATAAAAGCTTGCTGCTTAACAGAAGGAATCAGCCACCTATTTCATCTGGAAACACAATAAACCTTAGGGATAGATTCTTTCGTAGGCTTCATTCTGCTATGAAAATGGTTTTGTCTTTCTTTGGTTATTATGGCTTTGCAACACTAGGATGCTTTGCATAATGCAAGAGTGCCTGTGAAAAGTTGCTGGAACAATATTTAACATATGTAAGGTACCATATTTCAGCTGCTGATATGATCATTTATGACTAACCTATTACAATTTGTTAGCGCAGACCTGACCTTTCCCTTGTAAGCAAAGGGCACATTTTACAGCTTTCTGAATACGTCTTATCTATTTAGGAGGTTTTACAGAAAAGGAAGACGTAGTGACATTTAGTTTTATTTTAGTTCACTGCCATTAACCTCCCGCTGCTGACTTTTAGATGGCTGCACACGGTGCTTTATCAAGACGTAGCAAATTAAAGGCCACATCCAGGCTCGAAAGTTAAAGCATGTTAGCACATTGTAATTTGTTTCAGAGATTGCAAAATTTAAATGAATTTGCTTAATGATACAGGCTGTGGGGGCCTGCCGACGACACATGGAGACAGTCATATAACTACAAAGTGAAGTCAGGAGGTGGCTCAGGAACTGCCGTGAATACTTCTTGAAGGTTCTACTCAAAGAACCCACTTCAAGAGCCTCTAGGGCTGAGGAATTGCCTTCCTATCGAAGTATTAAGGGCTACTGGCTTTAGAGCTGGAAACATGGGAAGCTGCCTTATATCAACTCAGACCATTGTATATCACTTCCACGATGCCTACACTGACATATAGAAATGCTGCAGTTTCATAACCAGTCCTTTCTCAACTCGGACTGGAGATTGAATCAACAACCTAGGCACATAGCCATTCAACAAACCAAAATCTGCTAACTCCTGGCATTTGGAAGTTCTTAGGTGGCTCATGAGTCAGAGAGAACTCCACTTAGATTGGACTACTAATGATGAGTAGCCATGGTAGACAAATGAGGTGTCTGCATAGGGAGGTTGGGTGCTGACTTTAGGGAGAAATAACAGGGGAAACCCACTGGGTGTTCATTTGAGAAGTAGCCGTCTCTAATAGATAACAAATTTTGGGTTATACTCAATTTGATCCTGAAACAGTGCTATATGTTTTCATGATGCAAGTCTTCCATTGGCTTGATGTGGTGTATTTCTTCTGTACAACTTCATAAATTGCCTTTCTCATTATTAGTATATGAATGTTATATACTAATATAACAAACATAATTTGATGTCATGAAAAAGATACTTTTCTATCCTAATGAGCCATTTGCATTTTGTGTTCCCTTGTAGCCTTGTTTTGATGCTGTGTGAAAACAAGGAGCTGAATGAGATATTCCTTGTCAACTAAATAATCCAGTGTATATAAATACAAGCTCATTAGCACATCACAAATATCTTTGCCCTACTAGAGAAAGAGGCAAACACTTTCCAAGGACACAAGTTAATATATCCAACATCCAGTTATGATATCATAGAAGTCCTATTGTGTCATTCTTCCTTCATCCATGCAATAACTAATAACAATTATTTAAAGGGAAGATGGGATTATAGCTCCCCCCTTCCCTATCCCTTAGATGCAATTTATATAGGTCCTGTACAAGTTTCCTGTATGTGATCTTCAGCCATCATTGAATGGAATACAGTAATAATGCCCCAAGGGGAAAAATACATCAGGGTGAATCAAAGGCCTGGATCAAGAAGTGCATTTCAAATAGTTTATGAAACCGGACTACTGAAGATAGCTGACTCAGCTCCAAAAGCAGATAGTTCCATGAGTGTGTGCCACAACAAAGGAGACGGTTGCTTGACTCTTATCCCTGGACATTTCTCAATTGGTGGCACTGTTAGTAGAGGTTTTCTGATTATCTGTTTACTGACAAGGAGAAGTCTGACCACAGATGTTGTATCCCTGCACTGTGTTCCTTTCCCATCGATGAGACTACTATAAATATTGTGAGCTAGCTTCTGATGCTACAATGAGTGAGTTTCAGAACTGGTGAGGCTGTGCTGATGAAGGATCCCATTAGCTATCATTAAGAACATCAAAAATGGTCCTGGTATATTAGGCAAAAACTCTGCCTTGGGTGGATGATGATGACGTTGATGATGACAATGACGACGATGATGATGATCCAACAGTAGACACCAGGACTCATCTGTCAAGATAGATTGTAATCAGAACCATAATCCAAAGGTCTATAGGGAGGAGAATGAAGACCTTGTTGATGATTAAAATAGAAATCCTGGAAAAATGGAATCTAAACAATATATGTAGGCATGGTTGCATGCCATGTTAAGCCAGATTATGATTCAATTAGATTTGGGTTAATAAGTTTTGAGAGTTCACTTTTTAAGGTTTCATAGAATTTCTTCTCAGTAGTAACAAGAAGAATGGTGATTTTTTTTTTTTTAACACTTTTAGCTCAAACAACCTGAGATCCAATACACAAACTCTACAACACATCCTGTAGCGGATGTACTGGATATAAGAGATACGTTTTCTTCAAAATCTGGAAGGAAATGTTGCATTGCTCAAAAATTAAATTTCAAAATGGGAGGGGTGGGATACCTGCGTTCAAAGGCACGGTCACATTTCCTAGCCCTTACACAGCTTTCTGGTATTTTAAAACCAGCCCTTAGTAGAAATCACATGTGATTGTTGCTAATCTTGGTCCATATGTTTTTCTTTTACCAAATCGAACAAACATGCTTTGTTGTACTTCATTTGGCTTATTAAATGTTTGAAGGATTTCCCAATGCAATACGCGATGGCAAGCAACATTTGATAGCACGGGCAGCTGGCTGCCAAGCTGTTAATTAACTGAGTTGCTGCAAATTTTCAATATCTTCCTCTCCTTAAACTATTGGATTGCTCACCCTAGTCAAAGCAAGATTTCCCTGGATGCTTTTGTAATCTTTTTCGCTATATGAGCTTCATTGTTTTGGGTGATTATCTACACTGTGGCAATTTTCTGTCAGTGCTAAATAAACAGCACCCAAGCACATCCTTAAAATACATGGGGAGGAGTTAAAAATCAGTTTTTCTAAAGACGTTAGAGATAGACAAGATTCCTCTTTTCTTATATATTGATAGAAGTAGTTGCTTGCGTCTTTTATTTTTATTCTATTTGGGGCAGAACATGAGCAGACACAGTAATTGTATGAGGCAAATGCAAAACTGGAGATTCAATAAAGTAGAAGGAATATATTTACAACAAATGAAATCTCTAGATATATGAATGCATTTACTTAGCAGTAAAATGCCCAAATCTCTAAATACCAAGACAAATGTTGCACTGTGGAATCAAGGCCATGATACTCCTTTTGGAAAACAAAAGGGGTGCATCGGTGTAATTATTTATTGAATTGATGCAGAGGGTTCTTAAAGGCTCACACACCAATGTAGTAACACACCACACCCACACCACTGTTCTTATGACAGATAATTTGGAAGAAGAGAGATTCTAGAAATTACAAGAACCCTGGGGAGGGTTGCCTTACCCACCCCCCCACCCCCCACTGGAAGACTGTGGATCTTTGAAGGGTCATAGATTATATCCAGCTAGACTATGGCTGATGCATAATGGTGGGAAAGATCTTGGGACACAGGTGGAAGAGCTGCAGCCTAGACAACATTCTGATAAATGAAATTTGAATCCAAAGGAGGAGGGGTGGCAAAAGCATCTCAGAAGGGACCTCCCTAGTTTTTGGGAGAGTAAAAGTGAAGGAAGGGAGGGGTACTTTCAGACTTGCAGGATTCTGCTAATGTAACCCACTGAGGGAGATGGGCAGCATACAAATTAATTAATTAAATAAACAAATAAATAAATAAATAAATAAAATAAACCTTACTATAACAATAGAGCTAGCACTCCTGGTTCTGCTTCTCCTCTGGATGACCTCACAAGGCTAACAATGGCATCATGGATTGCTTCCCATCTATGCTTTTATTATGAACTATTTTGTAAAGGTTGGGCAGTAAAACTAGTAGGTTAGTTAGAGGGATGTTCTGGGGTCTATCAAAATGCACTTCCTTCTCAGAGGATGTCCATGGGCTTATCTAAGCTTAGAAAGCAAACTCCTGAAAGTGTTGATTACAACTCTGACAGATGTAGTTGAATCTGTACACTCAGCTGGCTATCGTTTGTGTCTCTAGGCCAATAGCAATTTACGCCAGAATTAAAGCCCACGCTACAGATGGGCGACTTGCAAGAGAAGCAGCAATTAGTTCTCTCTAGTTAATTGTGGTATTTGGCAATTGCAGAGAAAGCAATATTGCTTGGGTCTTGCTGTGCAAGATTGCACAGGACTACATAATAGTGTACCAAAACTGAATGCCTTTGCTAGTGGAGTGCTACAGATCTCTCCCTTCTCCACTTGTGCGACTGACTGGGCTCACTTGAGCAAGGAAACCCTTTAGAGAAACATATGTTCTAATTCCATGGCAAAATAATGATGATGACAATACATTCTGGATTGACAGATAGTGACAACAACCGTAGAAGTGCAACATCACACTGAAACCCGAAGGGAATGCTTATAGCTTCACAGAACAGTGTTCACGTGAAGGAGGTAGAAAGTCTATGCGGATCTGTAGCCAAGGGCAAAGGAGCAAATGAGACCCTACAGTGGTGCTCTTCATACCAAAATTCGCCCAAGTGTTTAGAGGCCTTCCCTGCAATGATTAATAGCTTGAAAACATTCAGTTTCAGTTAAACATATGTTTGATGGTGCTAAAATTAAATCAAAATGTATTTTTTGTTCTTTCCCCAAGAAGCATTCTCCCGAAGAGTGTCCATCTCTCGTCTTGGTTCTACCTTGTTGTCTGGGAGTGATTTTTGGTTCACCACATAACAAACATTGAGATTGGATGCTTCCTAATCTTTAACTTCATTCTACTTATACATTTAACTTCTTTGTTACAGCTTAAAAACAAACAGTGTTTACCTTCATCACAAAAGGATGATCAACCAGAATGGAATCATCTGCTTCAGTAGATATGAAAGGCTGGTATTCTGAACACTGATATAATGAACACTTCCAAAATCTATGGATGAATTAAGCAGTTACAAATCTCCATATTACTTAAATCTGCTGCTTTAAAAAAAAGGGTAAAAATGAGTTGATACTTTTTTTTGTATTCGTGTACATATTACATATTTTTATTAGGAAATTCACTTGCAAAACAGCAATTTAAGGAAAATGCACAGAAAAATGAGGAGAAATGAGTGTCAAAATGCACGTCCATTTTTGTATGGAGTTTGAAGTATTGTGAATATAGCTAATCCGTGAGTTAAGAACACCCAGTTTAAGGATGACCCATAGTTAAGGACAGAGCCCGTTGTAGCAAAATCTGAGTTAAATACAACATGATTCGAGTTAAATACACAATGGTTCGAGTTCATTACGGAATACTACTTATACAGTATTATACGTTCTGGCTTACATACAAATTCAACTTAAGGACAGATCTTAGGAACAGAACTCGTTCTTAAACTAGGGATTACCTGTATTAGATTAAATTAATGTAAGGTTGGCATAAAGAGAAAGTGAGCATGATGGACTTACTAACCCAGTTTCATTGGCAAGAATAGTCAGTAATTGAAGCTGTGCCATACCTTCTGTGAAGGAAATTCTTTGTCACTATTCCGTTTCTTCAGGACAATTAAACTGAATTTAGGCTAGCTGAATTAGTCCTACCTGGTTCTCCATAAGCCTTATTTATTTGTTATGAAAGAGAAAGCATGGAGCTATCAATGGCACATTGATGGGGAAAATCTGGAGAGATTCCACTGATGCCTCTGGCTAATTTTGTCATAATGACAAGGGAAAAAAAATAATAAAAATACATCCTAGCTCCACAAAGAGAGAGTCACCAGATATGTTTCCATGTCTCTCTATGCTTCATAGTTCCTAATTTCTCAGTAGGCTGAAAAGTTGATGGTAAATAAATCCAAACTGGAATTAATTCTAGAATTGCCAGAATTAAACAACATAAATTAAATATATGCTAAAAAGAGCAGTAAAAATAAGGAATATTATTCCATGGTGCTAATATTGACCACTGGTTTATTTCCAGCAGCTACACAGAGCTGCCTAATTGTGGTGTGAACTGACAAGAAATGATAGCTCGTATTAGCCAAAAAGTGGTTGTCAGTTTAAATTGCTTTGCAGTAATTTTGAAGACAAGCTAATGGCATGAAAAAGTCTAATTTTGAGTTATGTTGAAATAGATGAATATGAGAGAATGACAAGTATACATGAATGGTGTCCAAACAGAATGAAATTTCTAATATCAAAGAGATGTTAATCATCCTTTGACTTTAACATTGGTTATTCATGTTTTTGTTTGTGGCAATAGTCCAGTGCATAAAACTTGCTGATTCTACAGACTGGATTAAAATGTATGTGCGTATGTATGTATGTATAACGTTTGTTGTGTACATACTGTAAATGTAAAAAATATATGTGTACACACACAGACATCCACACAAACAAACCACAAATCCTTTTGTAAGGTTCCTATTTTACCTTTGTTAATAACACTGATGTAGTTTATACATAAAAAAGAAATTTGTCACATATTACTTTTCAAGATAAATGGCATGATTTGTGAAAATGGAACTAATTGCCTCAGAGACATAGTCCATGGAATCCTCTATCTTCTGTGTTGAAAATGAATCCCAACTCAAAGAACTGAGTACAAAAAATGCATCTATTGGAGATGATTGCTTTTAAAAAAATACGTTTTGGAAAGTTGTGTACAAAAATAAGCAGACAAAAATGGCTGAGTACATACATTAGTGTTTATCACTATCTATTTTACTTTTGTTTCGGCTAGCATAGCAACCCCCAAAGTGGGGTTTTCCACCCTAGGCTGGGACCAAAAGACAATAAGACATTGGGGGAGATGGGCAGCATACAAATTTAATAATAAAATTTAAAAAATAAAAAATAAATGGGGGATCACGAACATGTGCCTTTGTGACAAATTATCTCAGGAATGAGTACCCATTTCAAAGTATGCTCAGTGAAGAAGGGAGAATAATAGCACAATCAGATTTCTCCATTGCATTCAGTCATGACCGTTAGAGTACCCCATTGCCTGTTTCTGTCTTTTCTCTCAACTGTTACTACTACTACTACAAAAAGTCAATATATCCATGTAGCCTTTTTGGCAACAGGTTGGAAATAGCTTGCCATTACCTTCTTCCAATATTGTTTTTACTTCCTAGTCAAAGTCCTAATCAAGCACAACTTGTCTTAAGTTTTGAAAGATTAGCTAGGGTCAGAAAATATATGCTGATTTATGTCAGCCCAACCCTAGTTATGTGTAGAGATCATGGCAGGGCTGCAATATTAATTCTCTAGGACATAATCTTTATTGGGTAGTGGATGGAAGTTTGACTCCAGGCTGGGAGAAATGAAAAAAAGCACCTCATTCTCTGTCTTTCAGTGCAATTTTCATTCCTGGCTTTGCAATTTCATTTGTACATATAGGTTAACTAAGCTGCTGTTAAGGGAATTTATTCAGAAATGGACTAGGTAGTTGCTTCAAGAAGCTGAAGTATATTTAGCAGGAAAAAGATATTTGTATAGGACATCTCCTGGGTAGCCTGCTAAAAGCCTGATGAGTTTGAATGAATACCAATGACTACCTAATAGAGATAGTAATTACTACATAATTGGAATGTCTTCAGGTAATTTAAAGGTGTATATGTGTCCTACCTGGGCTCATCTCTTCCCAGAAGCAGTATCGGTGATAGCTCAAATGTGTATCTGAAGAAATGAAGCATCTTTGCAAGTTAACTCACTGACTGCCTTGAAGGTTAAGGAAAGCAAAAAGAACAGGAACAGATCTTCCATAAAAACAAACCAACTTTTCTGGGGGCGGCCAGGGGGTGATACCAAAATCTGTGCCATCTTTGGAAGATCAAGTTTGAACAAGTCCCACTTTCCTTGGTAGAACCTATCTGTTTAAGTTCACTTTCCCACCCATACTGTACGGCAGATATTTCTTTAGGATTTTCTGTTCTTTAGGAAAGGGGTCAACCTGATTTGAACAGAGCATTCCACTGTGTTTCAATCAGTGTCTACCTTCTATATTGTCTGTGCCAGCAGTGAATTGCATAGGGCCTCTGGTGTAACTAGGGTTGGTTGTTGGAGGAATCTGGCTCAGAGGGTGCCATCTCGTAAAATCCCAGGTCAAGCTGGAAAGCAGTAGTCTCTTTTAAGGATAAAACATTATGCATTAATAACAATATTTATAGATGAACTTTCAAGGTACTCTAAGGCATCTCTCCTATTAAATAAATATATAACACACAGCAATATTAATACAAGACGAACAACTAATCCATTTGAAATAACTGAAAAGCTATGTGGAATATTAATATGTTTAAGAATAACAACACCTAATTAAACTAAAGAGACAATCCAACATTGGGTGCCAACACAGAGAAGGCCCTTTTCTAGCCATGTGCCTTCATGCCTGCCCTGTGGAACAACATCTCCCCAGAGATTCAGATGGTCCCAACCCCATTAGCCTTTCATAAAGCTCTGAAGACCTGGCTGTTTCCCCCCAGCATTTGGGCCTGGCAGTAAGATGACCTCTGTTGATGATACGGCTTTTTGTTCTGGGGATTACTGTTTAACTGGGGTGAGAGATACATACATATATACATTTATATGTCTTTGGGTCATCATTGACTAGTCCCTGCAGTTTTCTTGGCAGGATTTCAGACATGGTTTGCCCTTGCCTCCTCCTCCTGAGGGCTGAGAGAGAGGGACTGGCCCAAGGTCACCCAGCTGGCTTTGTGCCTAAGGCAGGACCAGAACTTACAGCTTCCCGCTTTCTAGCCTGGTGTCTTAACCACTACACCAGACTGGCTCTCTATGTATTGTTATGGTGCTTTTAAGCTTTGCATGTTGCCCAGAGTCCCTGCTGTGAGATGGGGTGGCTCTGTAAATTGTTTAAATTATTAAAAATAACTCTGACCGTGAAAATGGGGATCAGATGCCAGAGTCAAGAAGGCCGAATGAACTGTCAGGGAATTTATTGGTAGAAATGAATGTCCAGCAGTTCTAGCTAAGGCAGCAGAAAAGAACTGAGAGGCTGTTATAGCATGGCCAACCAAGGACTTAAAAGCTGTGTTCACACAAAATGTTTAACTAGTTAGCTACAATCTAGCTAACATGCGGTGGTCGGAACCCAAGGCTGAAAAGGTGCTTCAGTATGGACGTGGGTGTGCATACCACACCTGTCCTCGCCTTCTTTAAAAAGTGTGTCTTTTCCTGGGCTACCACAGTAGCCACACATGAGTTAAAGAGGAACCTGTGCTGTTTCTGCATTTGCCCGAAACTTCCTTTTACCTCCTCTTGGTGCCGGAGAATAATTAGAGCTCTTGCTCTGAGCAGTTTCACAGGCCTCTTCATTTAGCTGTCTCTTCTCAAACAAAACAGAAATTCATGAGTTTGGATAACTTCTAAGCGGCATTTATGCAGTTGTACACCTGGAGGGAGATCCTGAACTATGTTGTTGCAGAGCCTTCTAAGCTTCTAAATGATCCAGGGAGATCTCTAATAAAAAGCATTCTTCTCAGAAGAAATGGAAGATAATGTTAGCGAGAAGTGAGAATCTACCCAGCCTTTTGGTTTCCTGACATTAAACAATTAAAGAACTTTTTTTTTTTCCCTTCTGATCCACGCTGCCCCCAACAGAATGACCAAGGAGTAATTTCCTCACAGAGCCAAAATAGATATCCGGATTTTGGGGTTGCTTTGTTTATGCTGCCCCCCCCCACTTCCATTAAAAGACCCTGGGAAAAGAACAATACATTTAGAACGAAACCACCCCATTAAAATGATATTAAAATTCAATAAAATCCAATTGAAAATATTTTCAATTGCATGTGATTGAATTTTAATAACATTTTAATGGGTTAGTTTTATTCTGGATATGTTATTTTTTCCCCGAGTCTTTGAAGTGCTCATCTATTCTTCTGGAGCCTTAAGGTTTTCTTTGAGGCACTAGGTTAAGTCTTACATATTATTATTGCTCTGAATTTTTATAGACTTTCTTAGCTATATGCATGTATGCTTGCTATCAAGTTACTCATTTTTTTTCCAAAACTTTGTACACCAGGTATTGCACAACTCTCTTTCTCTCATCCCTTCTCTCCTCTGTCTGACTATAGGAATTTCCCCACTTGCAACTTAAAAACCTAGAGATTTCCAACACTGTACCAAAAGAACAGCATAGGTAATAAGGTGTATATCAGTTCATCAAGGGCTGAAGATGCTGTGAGTCACTCGTTGGGAAAGGGCCTATGACAGTAGAATTTGGAGATGCCCTTCATGGAGAGTTCTCAGTCCTTCCCATTTAGAAGATCGTGTAGCTGGTCATGGGATTACTTGTCTGGTATCTTGGAGACCTCATGGAAGGAGGGATGCACAGGAACAGAGTTCTGTGTTGCATACAAAGATCCAGGGTTCAATCATTTCTACTTTAAAAGAAATAGATGGGGCTGCCCTTGAAGACCATCCAGAAGCTACAGCTGGTTCAAAATGCAGGGACCCAGGCAGGAACAAGCACTTTTCAATATGTCCAAATGTCATTGCCATTTCTTAAGCTGCAGTGGCTGCCGATTGGCTTTCAGGTACAATTCAAGGTGCTGGTTGTTACCCATAAAACCTTCATGGCCTGACTCTGTGGGACTGCCTATCTCCAGTATTTTTTGCCTACCTGGTACATTCAGGCAGAGTGGGTGTGCTCCTTGTCCCCTCAATTAAATGTCATCTTGTGGGATCGAGAAACCATGTTTTCTCTCTTGCTGCCTCTGGCCCAGGAACAGCATTCACCCAGGCACACATGTGGGACCCACTCTCCTGGGGTTCCAGAAGGCCTTTAAAACCTGGCTCTGTTCCTAAGCCTGTGGCACTGTTCCTGTAGCACCCCTATCATGTTTTGTATTGCATTTTATGGGTATGGTTATTTTAGGCCAGGCTGCTATGTTTTGTTTCATGTCTTTTTCAACTATTCTAAATTATTCATTTGGATATTGTAAGCTGCCCAGAGTCTTCAGAAGTGGGCTGCCATAATAACTTTAACAAAATGAATGAATGAATGAGAAATACCACTTTACATGGGCTGAGAAAAAATGTTCTCTTCATGAGAACAAGTGATAGACAAAGTGGACCATAGTATTTCAGTTATTTCAGCAGAACACCTACTGGTTAGGCAAATATAAATTTGGTGAACCTCTTTTTAACTTTTGACCATATTTGTAAGGTAGTAGTAGTAATAGCAGTGTGGTAAAAGCATAATGGATAGCAACATAGGAAATTACCTTATACTGAAGCTGAACAAGTAAATCAGTATTGCAGACTGACAAGTTACACTGATTGACAGTTTTTTTTTAAGTTTCCAGGCAGAACATTCTCCAGCCTTAGATACAGATGCTTCATCCTTACCTGGGGCCTTCTCCATGCTCTGCTTCTAAGTTTCTGAGATACCAGTTGTAATCCATGGGGTATGCAATACATTGCTAGATAGGACAATCTAACTCAATATGGCACAGTTTCTGGTGCCCATAACTGCTATTTTACATGGTTCTTATTCCATTTCCCTCCACTGCTTACTGAATTTACCACTATTAACTTGATGGTTTCTTTCCACTTCTGATGAACAGCAGCTTCACCTCACCTCAATTTTTCTGAGACACACCTTATTTGTATTGAAGTAAGAGATGCTTGGTTTCTAATCATAATTTCCCTGTGTTTTCATGAAAAATGTTACCTTGTAGAAAATAACATATTTGGATATAAAGGTGAAACAGAATGCTTGGCTAAGCAGTTATTCAGGGACTGTATTTACACATAATGGTAAACAGTAATTATTTTCACCAAGATTTATTGAACGAGTCATGGTGGCTTGGTTTGTATAGTGGCTTCCAAACGGGCCAATCACCAGCCTAAACAAATTGTATGCACTCAGTCCAAGTGCTGATCTTATGCCTGTATGTATCATGTGAACTCAGGAAGTTGAAATAACATGGTTCAGTTAACCATAAGCAAAGATCGTGCAATTGCAGCATTATTCAGCTACAGGGCTTAGATTCTTGCATCATACCAAACAAACCACACTATAGCATAGCATAATATTCATATTAGGTTGGAAACCTCTTTGGGTTAGGGCAGGAACTAGAGATTTGCAATGCAATCCTGTGCATGTTTATTTCATAACGTTAATAAGACTTACTCCTAAGTATGTGTTCATAGGTTTGCAGCCTTGCCTTGTTAAATCTGACATCTCCAAATTTCTTCCTACCTTGTAAGTGTGCATCAATTTTTAATTTTACTCAAGAAGATCAATGCTTTTTTTTTTTATTATTATTATCCTCACATTTCTTCCAAGGGAGTCTTGGTTGGTATTCCCTCCCTCCCTCCCTCCCTTCCATCCATCCATCCATCCATCCATCCATCACAAAAATCTGAAGAAAGTTTAAGCTGGGAGATAGCAGCTAATCTAAAGTCCTTTAGTGAGTTTCATGATAAAGTAAGGATCTGAACACAGTTTTGGCCATACTGTGTTACTTGCAATACTATGCCATATAGGATCAAACAAACAAATAAAGCTAGGGCTTTATGCAAAACTGTTGCTTGCTTCAGAATGAGATGCCATGATGCTCTTTGCATGAGCTTTGCATACAGAATAATTAGAGATTCTCTTTCAGGGATGGGTACATTAAGAGTCCTGGCAATGGGACACAGTAGACAAGACTATGGTTTTCCCTCTAAAATAATCTAAAGCCATTGATGGTTATATAGTATAGTTTCATTTAAAAAGAACACATTACCATTCTTGCATGAGTTAAAATTAGCACAGTACTTCTAAGGTGGCAAGAGAATCAATTTTTATTTTCATAATTGTGTTATTATTGTGCACTGAGTTTGGTTAATGTTGTTATTGGGAATACTAATCAAATTAACACTTATATGGAAAATGTAATGCAAATGGTTCCAGAGAGTTAAAGCTAAAGCTTTTAAATGTGCTCAAATTCTATCGCTTTTCATATCCCATTATAATTTGTATTAAGTGCCAAGGAAAAGGACTAATCAGCTAATATAGTGTGCCATATCTCCAAATAGGTCAGTTTCAGTATTTCAGAAGCTTGGGCTACTGTACAAGTGGAGATCTCTCTTTTCTCTCTCAAGGATGTTTCCCAGACTTTTCCTGACATAAATTAATTTCCAGCTTTCTGTTCCAAATTACTTAGACTTGCTTCCAAAATGGAACTGATGAATTAATAAATTTTGTTTACAGCTTGCTGTGTTTCAAAGAAGAGGGTGTGCATAATGTTTGATGGCGGGTGCAGTTGACACAGGAGTGACTCTGTGGGAGGGTCATCACCATCCCTGAGAAGAGACATGCTTGGGAAAGTTAGAAGAGAGAAGGAGAATTATAAATGGATTTCCATGTGTTTATGCTGGTGTTAAGAAAAAATACTTAATTACTGTTGTTGTTGACTGGAATTTGGGCATGAGAAGTGGGGAGGTTCACATATATTAAATTGGGGAGAGGAAAAATTAAGAGACCTTCTGATTAAGAAGATTCCATGCCACTAGATTATTGTAATAGAAATGTAGAGCTGTATTTTAAAATGAAAGGAATGTTTTCCCCCTTGTTATAACAGAAATGAACACACTGAAGGAGATGGCTCTATGCATGGTTATATATGTGTGCATGTCTCTGTATGTATTCATGTGGATGTTCTGTTTCTTTGCTACTTGATTTAGCAAAATGCTAACTCCATTTGAAATCAGTAGTATCTAACAGAGATATGTGGACAGGATGGTGAGATCTCTGCCTTCAGTGTTAAATCAAATAAACTTCTTTGCTCAAGTCATCATGAAAACACAGACTAAGTCATTAGTTTGGTGCTATTACATCAGCCAGACAATTTATCGTTAAGTGCTTGTCAGAGGAGAAAAAAAATCTTGCTTTTCTAGCAGCTCTCATTGGCATTGACATTTACCCAGAGTAAATCTAATGTGGGTAGGCTCAGAATCATATGGCTTGACAGACATGACATTTTATGGCTGCCATACTTTAACCAATATTGTGATGATAAGGTCTTGGATGTCCCAAGGAACTGGTAAAATATAATTTCAGACCTAATGGACAGTCTATTTACCTTTCCACTAAGACCCAAGAAGAAATAAATTAAGAGTCAATCTCTAGCTTTTTGGTGGGTCCTGGAAATGGATAAATTAAATCTTCCAGATTTTCTTTGGATGTGAAGAGAACAAAGGGCTGTCTTATAAATAAGACTGAACTGAGATCCATAGACCCTTATTTACTCAGCATGCCATGAAAACAATTACTTAACTTGAACACTATATACTCTAGAAGAACATTGTAGGATGAAAGTTATATTCTCAAACTGCAGTACAAAAAGGTTGGACTTCGTTGTGAATGTGGGCTAGGAGAGTAGAACAGGGTCATTGTGAAATAAAATGTATAACGTAATCAAATCAGGGGGGTTTTTTTGGTCTTACAGAGAAAGAAAATAAAGCAGCTTATGATTAACTAGATGTTTTAGACTTTCTTCAAAGTAAAAGTAGGTAAGACTATAGCCTTTCATATAGGTTTGGGCAATTTTTGAGTAGAAAGAGTTATGGAGTTCTTGGTGCACTGATGATGTTACCTAGTTTAGTGATGAAATGTATTCAGAGCAAACAGCCAAGAATGCCACAGTTCAGCTCTGAGCTACATATATTTTCTTCTATTGGATAGAGTTATACCTCAGCCCTCTGATTTTCTGGAGGCTGCAGGAAGCCATCTGATGAAATGTTGTTATCTCCAGAAACTCAATCAGGTAATCACCTAACAGGTAGCAACTCTCTATTGTTGCATGAGCAAAACACCCTCCACAGATTTTATGAGCAGGTTAGCACATCACAGGATGGACCATGGGTTCTTTAGGACCATGTAAGTGAGTACTGATACCTTGAAGTAGGCTCAAAACTGGAATACTCTCCTTGGCTGATATAAAGTAATTCTGTATGATAGAGGCTACTTGAGTCTCTAGTAGAAGCAGAGAATCTTGGACTTCAGTCTGAAATGTGCTAAATGTTCTTCACTTGTTCAACAGCCTTTCCTTTAATGCTAATGGTTTGTCTCTAATCTTAATGGAAGAGTTTCTCTTATTATTATGTAGAAGGATTTGGAAGAAAAGACATTGAAAACTCTTTTCGCTAGCTGATATCTCAAAGTGGTGGGTTTGATCTGCAGCCTTTTTCTTTTTTCTTCCTGAGTGGCAGAATCTGCCATTGGCACCTGCTCGACCTGTACGAAACTTGAAATACAAATAATATCAAGCCGTCTTGGAATTGCTTTTTATACAACACTTGTTTTGATAAATATAAGATTGGATAAAATAAAATTCAACAGCTGACTCAACACGAGTGGTAAGGCAGACACCCTCAGTCTTTGGGGAAATTAAATCTGTGTGAAGTAGTGTGCTCATAGTCAAGGCTTAATATTCAGGCTGCAAGGGAGTCCATAATGCTTGACAATGCTGGCTTCTGGATATGGTGAAGAACCTTAGATTGAATGAATTCCCAAATCCCAAACCCAGTTTTATCATGCTTCATGTGACCTCTGCAGCCTCACTTACCTCTTCATTGAGTAATAACTTTTCCACTTGTTGTGTTCTAGCATCCCATTATAAAAGTTTCAGAACTATTGTATAACAGGAAGATTTGCTTAACGTAGTCAGACTTCAGCCTGTTACCTGGAAACATGATAAGCTTTTCAGTGGGGTTATTTTATGTTGGGAAATTAGAACTTTTCCTAGAGGGACAATGAAGCATTTCAATAACACTGGAAACTTTAAATGAGTCTTGCTGAACTCATTCAGCTGCCTCACTTCTAAATATCTGATTAGTTAACCATTGTCTTTGGCCCCAATGAATGTTCATGCTTTATTCCTTTGATCTGCATCAAACAATGAAGGGATGGGTGTATAGTGTCTTTCATTCCCTACCTTGTTTCACTGCTGCTCCTTCCTACCTGAATGTCTTCCTGGATGTCTCTGTTTTATTACTCACAAATTCAGACTGCATGACTGTCTAATTAGCTATTTTTATTAGTTGCTTACAATGAAATTGTTGTTCCCCCTATTAGACACTAATGCAAAAAGAGTTTAACTCCAGGTCTTAAGTATAAGGTATCAAACATATAGAGTGTCTCAAATGTCCATAGAGACAGTGGTAGGTGATAGCCTTAACCTCACATTTAGGTAGATAGGGTCATGCCAATAATTACTTTGATTGCCATGGCATCCTCCTTCCCACCTTAATTAAAGAATGTTATATAATGGGGATTAATGAGTAGGCCTCTGTAGGATTACAGATGTTCCTGCTATTATGTTCACTTCAAAAAAAAAAAAATACTACTCACTTTTACACCAACATGATTTTTACTCCAACAATGTTCCATTTAGCATCAGGCTATCAGGTGCAAACTCCATTTTATTCCTGTAGTGCTATGTTTTTAAATGTGAAAACTCAAATGCTCAGGATACATATATTTATAATCTCAAAGATATCAAAGCCTGTGTACAATGTAGGGAGGAGAAGGAGAAGTAAAAAAAAAAGTTAGGTGTGTTTCACAAGCAATGTAATACATTGACTGTCTAAGGAGAGCTCTGTGAAGCCATTAAGTCCAGGGTTTGAAATCCAATAAGTGTACTTTTTAGCTTACTTGCATTCTGAAAGCAAAGTAACCATGTTTTCCAAGATATCTCTGTATCCCAAGAATTCTGACCTCAGCCTCATTCTAACCAGGTCATCTAATCATGGCGCCATGGGGAAGTTTGAAGGTGGGGGGCGGGCTGTTTGATTTGACGTGCTAACATGGACATTCAGTAAAGGGACTACCTGCATAGACAATTGTACGATATGTCCTCATGAACAGAATGAGAATTAACTCAAAGGTGAGTCCCTGCTCAAAATGTAAGTACATTTTTGGTTTGAGGAAGGAATTACAGTGCATTCTGCTTGTCTAAGCATGATGAAGAGAGATGGAAGGAAGATGTTTCGGCACTCCAATGTCTAAGAAAGCCTTAATAAATCTGTGAAGCTATTATGACCACATTGTTCTGCTTAGTCTTCACAGGATGAAAATTCCCAATGACATTAAGCAAACACAATAATAAACCAGTTATGCAAATGCAATTTTATTCTCTTGCCACCATAAAAGCATCATGCTATAAGAAAATGTTGCAGTCCAACACTTTATAATGAAAAACAAAACTTATTGGTTTTGCTATATTAAATTCCTTTGGCTGCAAAATCAACATGTTTACAGATTCTGCAGAATTGGGCAGTCAAGGATTTCTACTCCATCATTTCAGACAGTGATTGGAAGGCTTTGTTTTAGAACCAGTGGCTCTCTCAAGTTTTGGTAAAAATGCCCATGACCTGGAGCACAGCCTAATCAGTTCAGACTAGAAATCTTGCTTGTGTTGATTTTGGTGTTAAAAAATTTCAGCAGAGGAAACATAAGACAATGACAGAACACCTGCTTTGCAAACAGATGGTCCCAAGTTGGATCCCTGCCATCTCCAGGTAGAACTAAAATAATTCACCAAATCCTAGAGAAGCTGTGCCAGTCACTGTAGGCTACACTGAGTTAGCTGAACCAATGCCTGATCTGATATAGAACATTTTCTTCCATCTGTTGTTTGAAGTGATACAGTCCAAGGACAACTTTATCTTTAGATTCTCTTGAATCCCTTTTCTGAACATGTTTATGCCATTCTTTTGCTACTTACTGAGTTTCAGAGGGACAACCTAATGACATGAGGAACAGATGTTCATTATGCAAGATGCTTTTCTTCCATCATTCTCTCTTTGAAGAAGCCAACCATAAAGTGGGTACTTAGAATCAAGGAAGTCAACTATTAGGTCCTAGAAATATATATATCAGAGAGTTCTTTTTATCTAAAAGGATTTATCTAAAATCTTGGAAGACTGTATGTGAAAGTCAGGTCTACCCTTTAGGCACCAGGGAACAGGAGACCAAGCATGAGAGTTATTGAGATGAAAATCTAATATAGGTGATAGCAAAAGATAAAATGTTTTTAAAAAACCTAAGAAGAAGGAACTTAATTTTTTTATGCAGTTTCAAAACTTATTTTTATTATCTAAGGAACTGAAGTGCTAGTTCATTTATGAGATTGCAAGACAGATGAATTTTCCAGCAGGTTTTGCTCAATCCTCCTACTTAAATTTCACAACACCTGGTGTGTAGCCACTTGAGGTGTTGAGGCCAACCTACATCCCTAGCTTTTCTTGCACTGTAATTATTAGATAGCCACCACATCCCACGGTTATTTCTAACACGTTTGTTTCAATAATTTCCCATTTTTTCAGTGCTCATTTTTCCTAATATGCATAATGTTTTATGTGCTTTTCTCTAAAAATTTGTCTATGCCCTTTTCCTAAGATGTGCAGGCTAATATCCATATTAAAAAAAATTTTTTTTTTGCGTATTTTCCCTTTGTATGCTTTTTTTTTTTTTTTTTTTGGTGAATTGCATTTCAAACCTTAGAGGAAAAAGCCATGAGAGTGTGTGTTCGTATTATGGTCTATATACAAGTTCCAGAAATGTGAATTGATTACATGGAGGGCCCCAAACCACCCATTTCACTTTAGACTCCCTGCAGCTTGCATTGTCTCATATTTGAGTATCTCAGGAACTGAGTCATGATCTTATCTAATATATTCACAAATCTCTAGGCTGATATAGCATCCAGGGATACTGGAAGTAATGAAACTAGAGTGTATGTGCAATGTCTGCAAAATAGCTTTATATGTTCTTATCAGGTGTGTGTATGAATGTGCATGCCAGTTTGGTCTAATGGTTAAGGCACCAGGCTAGAAACCAGGAGACCAGGAGTTGTAGTTCTGCTTTGGGAGCAAATCAGCAAGGTGATTTTGGGCCATTTGCTCTCTCTCGACCCAAAGAAGAAGGCAATGGCAAGCCACTTCCAAACATCTTGCCAAGAAAACTGCAGGGCACACACCAGGAGTCAACACTAACTTAACATCTCTCACTCACTCTCTTTCTCTCCAAACTGGCATAAGCCATGTCATTTTTAAAGCAAACATGGAATATGTCATATTCACATTTAACATTTTGCCAATCTTATGTCACCTCGAGGTCTCTTAGAGTCCAGTGCAGAACAAAAATGAAAAATGTCTTGCATTTTATCTATTGGAGTACCTGTGACCCTCCCCAATTCCCCTAGCAACTGGGGATAATTGCATGCAAAGTAGATGAATAACATGTGCCCGTTAGCTTGCCAATTCTAGAATTGGCATTAGGAGGAAGGGTTGTTCAAAAGAATAGTCTATCATCATAGACAAATCCAAACCCTTAACAAGTTTTCCTTTTTTTCCAGATAGGATGCATTCAGTCCTGAGAAACTGATGTTCTATAGTTAAGATTGTCTTAATTGGACCTGGGAAATCTAGCCAAGGAAGAAACATTGGAATCTTTTCCACATGCTCTTCCAACTGTATAGATTGAGTCACTGTTGCCATTCCTGATTCAGCACTACTTTTTCTGAAGTCAGCTTGTGGAAAAATGAAGATGCCCTGATTGTGTGGAAAAAAAAAAAAACTTAAGCCAGTACTTTGTGTTCTGGTTCATACATATTTCTGGAGTTGTGTGAATAAGGAACCCACAGGTTTTTGCACAGGTGCACCATCTTGAGATAGCTAGCACAGCTATGGATTGACAATACTGCTGGGCAGAGAAATTCTGCATTTCTTCCCTTTCTCTCATTCACTTTAATAAAAGAGAATTGTCTTCCAAAATCTCTTTCAAGAAGAGGATTTCAGGCAAATTTTAATGGATGGATGTACTGTTCTTGCAGTTATTTACTAATGAGATAGTCAATGGGTATATATGGAAGTGCTTTTTTTTTTTTTTGGACAACATTTGTACAGTAATGTTCAGTCCCCCAAGCTTCTCATGCTTCTATTACATCCCAAGTATTACGGTTAGGAGTCACTGTCATCATTAAGAGTGTCCTGACCTTGAGAAATTGCTGGTGATGACTTGTTCCTCTTCCCTTCCCCATTTCTTAAATGCATCTCAGCATCAAACAGTCTCTTAGCATTGCTCACATTAAAATACAGTGAATTTCAATGAAATGGAAAGCAATTTGGACAGGAATGGATTCGTGTTCATCTGGAATGCAACAAACCTTTGTTGATCTAGGAACCATGAATCTTTATATAGTAGGTTTTCTCCCCCATCCAGAAAATATACATCACCTTTAGACAAGAATTCTACATTATGTTTCTTTAACAAAGAAAGCAGGAAGATAAAAGAATGATTGGGAATATTACAATAACAACAAGCAAAAATAGAATTTAATTAGTCTCATACTTGCAGACATATCTCTAAGACCCCACGGAGTGAATTTTTGAAGTCCTATCATGTTGGGGCAATAGAAGATGCTTTAGAGTTAAAATTGGTAAAGGCATCATATGATTAATGAAGACTAACTACTACCACTTGCTAATTTGGTTTCAGTAATATATTTTCCTGTGATAGGGCACCAGTTATATTTCATAGATGATTGGTGCAAGGTTTCCAGCTATCTTAATGATAATTAAGAGTTATATATTCAGAGAGAGATAAAAGAGTTGTCCTAAGGATCATTACAGTGAATTAAAGTTATCCAAGGATTCTGAGATTAACACAATCTAGAGGGACTATGATGTTTTCTTTTTTTTTTTATTGGGTTCTGGGAACTACACAATATCAGAGGCAGGTGCGACAGAAAAGAAAAAAATAGTATTTAACAACGATCATTTATCTTTGTTGTTTCTGTGGGCTCCATCTTTGGCCTGCTGACTTTCAGACCCCACCTCCCATATATGTCTGTGTGTGCGCGTGCGTGCGTGCGTGAGAGAGAGGGAGAGAGAAAGACTACAATTAAATATAGAGAAGGCCAAACAACAGGGGGATGGATTTGATTAGAGCAGTGATAGATGTACTATTGGAAGACCTGAAGGGCCAAATGGGGACCGATCATCCTGGAAAAGTTATATGTACCAATAGAAGAGAATATATGTGGCTCAGGGTTGAACTGTAGAGTTCTTGGAGTTCTCTGAGCTTGGTTGTTTCCTTGCAGACGTTTCATTACCCATCTAGGTAACATCTTCAGTGCTAGAAGGGAGTGGGGTTTGCTTTCTGTTTGTACACAGTAGCTTGCCCTGTCAGTGTTGGTGGGGGTGCTGTTTTTTTCCTGATAGTTCCTAGATTAGGCTGTTGTTTGCTGCTTGATTGTTTGTCTGGTGTTAATCCTGTTATTAATCCCTGCTTCTGTGAGTGCTGATTGCTGGTGAGGAAGTGTTCTGGTCTTTTGTTTCCTTTTTATTGTCTCTTTTGAATAGTGTGTAAATGTTGTTTATGTGCCTGTTGATGGCTGAGTTGTCTGAATACCAAGCTTCTGGGAATTACCTTGCATTTTTGGATTTAGCTTGGTCTAAGATCCTGACAGTTGAAACTATGGTCGAGTTATCATTATGTTATGTTACCATAATTAGTAACGTAACATAACAACATAACATAACATAACATAACATAACATAACATAACATAACAACATAACATAACATAGAATGGTTGAATCAAAGTGATATATGGCCCCTAAGAGTCAACACTGACTCGATGGCACATAATCTATCAGTTTACCATATATATGATTGAAGTTGTTCTTGAACTTCCTTGCATATAGTATACTAGGAATATGGAAAGCTGATTAATACAAGGGCCATGCAGAAAAATCAGCCTGCATTTTTCCCTACTAGCTCTTAGTCAAGTTAAGGAAAGAGTATTTGCTTTTTCAGGCCAAATTCTCATGGATGGAGTCTAGTGTGTTTGGACTTCCTAAGCTATAAAATGGTATAAAATAGCCAAAGGTAAGTGTGCGTATTCTATATTTTGTGGTATACTCACCTCTGCAGCTTCCCTAGCTTCGCATGCTTAAATAAAATCCCAAAGGAAGACATCATTATGAATATCTTCTCACTGGCCCTTTCTCAACGTGGGCAGTAAGAGACTAACAGAAGCAACAACACTAGCAGTAGCATTCTTCATCATCTCTACTACAAAAGTAAAATCAGGAAGTGGAACTTTGAACGGACTTCTTAAGTCCTGAGAATCCAGTAAAAAAAACAGAAAGTACCTTCACAGGAGAAGAACACCTTTGAGAACTGGATTCTTAAGCATTCTTTTATGCCAGGAGAGAACTGTATTCTCATTAGTCCAATATTGTTTGTATAGAAATCATTAGAACTGCTGTTGTGAAAATTGGAGAGGGGGGGGGGTCCCAGCCCTTTGTAGACGTCAGAGATTGAACCATTGGACCTCCTTCTCCGCTACGGGGCTACCCTTTTATCTCAAAGCAGGTAAGGGGCACGTTTACATGTCCCTGCTTCAGTTTAGGACCAATTCATGTGATATTTCTCTGCAGTGTCTTAAAATTTTGTATTCTTTACCCCATACCAGTTGAATTTGCCAATCTAGATTCTTGTTTTTTTTAAAAAAAAGATCAATAAGTTATAAAAGGCCGGTTGATGCTCATTTACTCTCTGAATTCTGCTCAGCTGTTCAGTGGCAGTGTTAACTTTCTTACCACTTTGTTCTTGAAGGGGCTGGATCTGTAGTAGATTTTCAGCAAAGAATCCCATTAAATAGGTTTTAAATAATAAAAAAGTGAGCAAGCTCATTAATGGTCCCCCGTTAGAGCATTTGCCCAGTTTTGTGTTCAAATGTTTTGCAGTCTGTTTCTCCATCTGCCCTTATCCTGAGGGGATGTTGAAAGGATTAGAATATCTCTGCTGCTGGAGATGGGAGTTAACCATAACAACTATGGAAACCAAGCTAAAATCAGGGTCATTAAGGGCTAAATACATGGAATTTAACATAAATCATATTATCATAATCATCTAGAGCTAAAGAGAAGTTGATCATCCTTTAAGGATTGTGCATTGTCAAGGAATTAGTGGCACAACTGAAGAACTGCATATTAGTAACTTGGCAATAATTAATCAATAAGTGTGCATTTGTTTGTATCCTACAGTATGATGACAATGATGATTTCCTTCAGGTATTCAAGAAGGTATATATTGCACCCTCTCTTCCAATTTTTCCTCATAGTAAAACCCTGTGAGGTAGGTTGGTCCCCAGGTTTCATACCTGGGTCTTCTCTGTGCTTGCCCCACATGACACTGAGCTTGCCACAACACCACACTGGTTGTCCAAGTGGTAGTTTTCAAGTTGGTGCTGTGCCAATACACACACATTTTTTCAGCCATTCTTAATTTTGTGGAAATGAAATTACAGTCCTCTTCTTTACCCCACCCACTAAACACTTGATAAAATGTTCATGGATCTGTTGTGATATTTCTGCATCTACCTGAGTTGCAAAATGGCTGAAAAATATACAGTATGACAGGAAGAAAATTCTGGTCATTCACAGTGCAATCATCTCTTCAATATCTGCAGCATATCTGGCTTCTCACGTTCCCGAGGAAAGCTCTCACGGGGAATGTCCTCCCATTGGACCTTTTCAGACCAGATGCAGAGTCAGCCAGGGAGGGTGCAGAATCAAGGAGAAGCGTATAATAGAAATAATAATGGCAACTTCTGTCCTCTCACAACAACAAAGGGAGCTAAAAAACAAGCGCAAATGGGAAAAAAGATCTGATGCATTCTGATAAATTGGTAGGAAAATAGAAGCTTCTTACAGCTATGGCCTGGTTAAATTCTCAACTAAACTGAAGATCTATTGGATCAATTAGTTTCATATCTATGGTTTGAGTAGCAGCCACATTCCTTCATTGTAAATATTCTTTTATGAAATTCTTTTTCTATAAGAAAAGGCTGGACCCTGGGTCTTATGCGGGGATTTTCCAGGTGGACTGGTTAGATGCACAAGTGAAGCATGTCTCTATTTTTTTTTTAAGATGAAACAACAGCTGATATTTGGAAACATTTGATTTAGAAAAGCAGGAATCCTCTCTCTCCTCAGTTCTTGTTTCTGCATTATCTGCCTGCCTGCAGAAATCAGGCACAAGGGAAGAGTTACCAGCAGAGTCACTGAGTATCTGTCATAGAAACAGCATGTTGGGGAGGAAGAGTCTATCCAGGGTGCAAGATTACACCTTTGCAAATTCTTGCCAAAAGAATTGCTAATTGCTAGAATAAGAAAATTAATTAATTAATTAATTAAATAATTAAGTAAGATCTAGACCTCTAACAAAACCTCACAGTAAACCTAGAATATTCTTTCCAAAGCCAGAGCAAAATTCTTTAAAATAAATTTCTCAGAGAAGTAGGATTATTGAGGTGTGATTCAAATATTAGGGGATGCCACTACTGCTGTCAAAGGAAGTTCAATGAATGCTTAATTAAGATGGTTAGTACTAGTTAGTATTTCAATAACCATTTACAGCAGGTTCAGCTCAGTGATGCTAGCAAGGGGGCTTCTGAAGCAACTTTGTACTTAGTAATAAAATGCAGGCTTTGCTTGTAAAAGGTTGTAAGTGTGTTCTCTGGGATTTCTAGCTAAATGATCTCAAGTAATAGGGTGTAAGACCTTCTGGACAGTCGCTGCCAGACGAAGGAGATCTTAGTGAAACAAAGTAATAAATGCTCATCTTGATAGGTCAATACTACAGCCCGGGGCTTGGTGTATTTATTTATTTATTTTATTTAGCAAATTTATATAGCCACCCATCTCACTGAAGTGACTTTGGGTGGCGTACAACAGTTATATAAAAAGCTAGATATTAAAACAGCAGAAAAAATATAAAACCACATTAATAAATACCATAAAAAGCCAAAAATACAAACCATAGGGGAAAGGAGAATAAAATGGCCCCCTCAGGTTCACAATAAATCAGGTTGGATTATGAATCCTTGTATTATGTGCAAGGGTGGCTAATGTTGATAGAAACCTCCAGTATCCATGCTTGTCTTGGTGACTTCTTGTCAAGTCACTGGAGGTAAAAGCTATAAACGGGACTATATTTCTTCTCTTGAGAAATTTTGCTAACCTTCTCTTTCATCTTCACTAAAATCCCTCAGACGCTTTGCCACTTGGTCCATAATCAGGTGCCAGATGGTTTAGGTGCTCTGAAAGAAGAATGCAAAGAGGTCACTCTAGGACTAGAAGGGACTATTCGTTCAAACATGGACCAAATTGTGAGTTCGAAAGACTTCTTAGCTGCTAGTGGAGGCTAGCCAGTGAGATCTGTAGTATTTTTATTAAATCCTCATTACCAGAATTATGACTCGTCACTGACACAACTGTTTTATGTCCATAATTTCCAACACCCTGCCATTAATGTTATTGCCATACAATAACCCTGTATCCTTGCAGACGTTAGTCCAACCTTACAAACAAGGATAAGTTTTTTCCAGCAGTCCTGGAGATAAATAGGAAAGTGATAGCAATTATTCAGTTGAAGCTTAGTAGTGAAGAGGGAAGAATTGGGTCAGACAATAGCTGCTACTGACCCGTTCTATAACTTCAAAGTCCACCCAACCCCCAAAAATTCTGGATAAGATTTAGTAATTCACCATGGTCCATTAGATCTGCCTTGTCCTGTCAATCAGAGTAGGAAGGGGACAGAGGAGGAAGAGGAAGGATCTGTTGTAGCAACCAGAGCCCAGTGCAATGCTGTGTTGGCTACCAGTAACTGGGTTATTCATTATGGATGATGGTGGTGGTGATAGGAAATGCCAGATTGCAGTACAAACTCCTCCCCTCTTGAACACGTCTAGCGACATTACATACAAGTATATAAAGGATGCAGCGTGCATCAAGAAGACATAAGGAACATTTCATTACTCTGATGAAACCTCAGGTTGTTAAGAATGCTACATAGCCAACTACATATTGGCATAATATTATTGTTTATGATTTAGTGCTATCTGTGAACTATAGAGTGATGGATGAGCATAGCCATTTAGATACATCAGCCATGGTTTGTCTCTTTGCTTCAAGTCTGGTGCCCTCAATAACAACCAGTTAGCTACATTGGATTCTTCTCCAATTGTAACCCAAGCTGTGCTGTGATTTATGATCGTTCCAACTTTTTTACAGACATTTGGAGTATTCTTTTCAACGATGGAAAGATTCAAGGATAACCATATACAGGTCCTTTTTCATAGAATAATATATAATCTGTTTATATTTGCATTTTTTAAAAAATGCTGATGCAAATACAGATGTATGTTTGTATAATAAGGGATGGCCATCTCAGAGAAGCCAAAAGCACATGAAATAAATATTAATATATCATTTATTATGAATAAATATTAATTTATCATTTTCTCCAAACTCTTAGGACTTGAAATTTGAAAGCTCTAAACCCCATGGTTTCCAAAGCTACTGAGTGTAATTAAGAGCAGTGTGATTTATACACCTGCAGATAAAAGCCATAAAAGAATCTCATTATCAAGCCAATATATCTTGTAATTAATAATTTTTTTAGCCCAATAATTAATTAGCTCATGTAACAAATTCCGGGGTGGCAATCATTACAAAAGTGAATTTTGCCAGGAAGATAACTCATATTTGGTTACTACTTTAGGGTTTCTGTATTTAAATTCTTCTATGGTTAGAAGGGATGGAAATAGAGATAGAAATGATAAATACATACCTCTTCCCAAAGTATTGTCTTAGGTGATACCTAAATCCTACATTGCCCTGGGAAATAGCCCCACTGGATACAGTGGGACTTATATTTGATAGAAATAAATAGAATTGTGCAGGGAATAGATTGATCACAGTCACTTGAGTTGAGACCAAAGGAAATAATAGCTTTTCAAATGAAAGGCTAGAGTGAGCCTGGTGGTGTATTTTATGGTTGATAAAGTCCAAAAGGATATATTCACCACATTGTTGGAAAAGAAGCAACTCTGATCATTGCTAGGTAAGAAATTTCTGGGAGACATTCTCTTCTGTGCACAAGGTCTAATCCATCAGTAGTACTAAATAAGGATGTCAGCGGTTCAAGTCATGCCTTGAAAGTACTGTTCATTAACAAACAAAATTATAGTATTGGCAATGTGCAGGTTCTGAGCTCCCCCCCCCTGTGTTTTTTCCTTCAGGGGTTCCCAAAGATCAAGATGTTCATTGGAAGTAATAATTCCACATGATTGTATAATACTCAGTTCTCACTTCAGCATTCACTCCTGTATTATACATATAAAGAAGGGTTCAGACAAACTGAACAAGTGCAAAGAAAAGTAAAGAGAATGATTAAGGACTAAAAACTAAATTCTATGAGGAGAGATTGAGGGAAGTGGATATCTTTAGACTTGATCAAGAATTTGACAATGCTTTTTTTCAAATAACTTGAAAGTAGGTTACACAGAAGTAGGGTGATCTGTTCTGTCTCACCCCAGAGTGCAGGGCACAGAACAATGGTTTGGAGACTGGATAGTCATCTGTTGGTGATATTTTATTTTGGATTCCTCTACTGACCAAGACATTGAACTTAACTGTTGTCTTCAATTCTATCAGTCAATTAATTTTGAAGGTGTGAGGAAAGAGAGTTCTGGCCATCTCATTCCAGATTTGAAGAAAATGTGTATAATAATTTAAAACAAAGAAAAGTTTCATAAAATTGAGGGCACATTCTTAAAATCTTCTCATTCCCCTCCATTGGTCACATTCATAATGTTTCTTCCAATTTTCTCCATTGTTAGTTCACTTGTATGTACAATGACTATCATTTTCTCTTCTCCAGTTCCCTAGAATTATATTCCAGCCTTGTGGAATTTACAAAATGCTGTCAGCACAACAAAAGGAGGTGGTGACAACAATAATATTTTGATGTGTCATTTCTCATGCTGATTATGATCCTTTCATACATACCAACAAGACTTTGAGATAATATAGCCCTGCAAAAATTAAATAAAATGGTGAATTAATTTTCTGCCCATAAATCAGATTAGACAATTTCCAGGTGTCATTTGCTCACAGCTTCAGTTTAATGCTGGCTTATTGTAATAAATTATACATATGCGAACCTTAGTTCCCACTTTGGCTGTTACCAAGCTCTCTGAATTGTCAAGAACAAAAGCAAGAGCTTCTAGCCTTCTTTTTGCACAAATTAAAAAAACCACAGATATAATGTTAAAACATACGCAGTCAGACTTGCTCACTTAACACTAAATTGCATAGTGCTAGAAGCCACACAACTGTTAAAAACCATTAATTCAGACTCTATCCCTTCAGGAAGCCTGTGTATGTGTGTGTGTGTATGTATGTACACATTCACATATACATCCATCCTACAAGCATGAACATAGAAGTTACATCGTTTAGGGTGGCAGGAATGGTTAAAGGATGGAGAAGCCATCACAGTGCCAACTCCCCAGCCAAGGAGTGGTGTGTTGTTTTTTTTCCAGTGCACCGGCAATAACTTTTAATCCATCAAGGTGATGACTTCATTGGTTGCTGCCAAGCTTTCTGCTCTTCTGTGGCAAAATAAGCTGGTTGAATTATACGATTCCCAAAGAGATTCCTATTTGGGCATAATGCCTTACATTACCGAACTGTGTAAGAGTTCCTCTATGGAGCAATTATATGAAGAACTTTGAACAAGTTAAAATGTGCCATGAAAACCAATTATCAGAATTATGCATTCCAGAAATAACCTCCTTGTAGCTTTTTCCTCTTTTTTTGGTTTTGTTTTTCTCTAACTGCCCCCAGATTTTTGAGAAGATTATTTCTGAGCCATTTGAGCTGCATCTGTGATTTGTGCCTTCATGTGCAGACTCCCCAGGGGGAAATCTCTGCTAGATGAAAGTGGGTGGTGGGGGTTATAGGTTAGACAATGGAATGTATAGAATACTCTGAATTCAGCAAGGAATTGTGTAAAATAATTGTTAGGAGGCTTCTTTAAAGAAAAAAAAAAGATCTGATGATAAAATTTAAGCTTAGCCTTTGAAACAGAAATCTTGAAATAAGATTCCGATGTTATAAAAGGCATCTGTTATTCTAACTGCATGGGTCAACCTACTTTCCCAACACTTCTGGTATAGTTGTAGTCTAAAATGTATGTTAACTCTTGCAAGTTGTGAGATAACAAATGTTTTGCTCTAACCCCAATCAGATCATCATTTCCCACTTTTGTTGCTAGACACTTAATCTTCATTAATATCTAACCTTCCTTTGCTGATGCCTGAAGTAAGCAACTCTGAGGGTGGAGTGGAAAAGAGAGGTTGCAGGGCTATAAAATTTGCCCAATGAAAGTAAGCCCTTTGTGAGTCAAATTCTGGACATCATCCTTGCAGTTTGGGCTCATCCAGCAGATTAAGGAGTGGCTTTGTGTGAGACGGGCGGCTATATAAATGTATGTGTGTGTGTATGAATGACTGTTTGGGGACAATTTCTTAATAAACTTTTGAAGTTTGTTCCTTCCTGGCATCTCTCTTAGTGTTCTTGTTTTTTGGTATCTGTCCTGCAAATCCTAAATTAAGCGTTGATGGACAAATTAGCATCAACAGCACAACTTCCCACAGTCTTTTTCCGGGCTGATACTATGTTATTTTGTGAATCATTACTATATTTAGTTAGGGACATGTCTTTTTGGAAACACTGATGCTATTTTGATCTAACACGATGTTTATGATAATTTGGATTGATAACACTGTTTTCTAAAAAGTTACTGAGTGATAAAAACACAGAGGCAATCAATACATTTTTTTTCTTTATTTAGCATTTTTTGTTTAGGCTAGCTGTTGTAAAATTGTGACCTGGTACATTAGTAAATCCATCTTCAGCCCCTCCCTCACAGCTAACCACTGAATGTCAGAAATTGCTTTGAGTCACATCAGTAAGAGATCGGGCATCATTTTATAGCTCCTCTTAAATGCTCTGAGTTTCCTGGAAAATTGTTGATGTTGATATAAAAGGATTTCCACTGATCCACAGACTCTGGTTAGCCTTTCTGACTAGGACATCTTTTCATCTCAAGGTGGGTTCAAGTTATTTTGCTGCTAGAGGCAAAGATGAATTTTGTGTGGAAAATGGAATTCTCCAATGGCGGCAATTCCATTTTCTTTCTGTTTCATCTGCCTTGTCTTCCGTACAGCGGAATGGAGAGAAAGGAAGAGGCTGAAGTGAAGAGAAGCAGGAGGATTCAGTCTCTGAGACAGGTAGAGGTAACATTCTTTATTTTTCTTTTCCTAATTGTAGTCACTTTCCCCTCTGATTCCAAATGCTTGCCCTTAGTATTTTATGCCTTGAAAAGGAGAATGAATGAATGAATGAATGAATGAATGAATGAATGAATGAATGAAATGTTCCACCATTTAGAATAGCATGGCTTCTGAAGTCTAGAAATGGGTTGCATTCTGGAGCAGCACCCCAATGTCAGAATTTTCAATTGTCTATCTCTGTACAGTACTCACAGTACTGACAGTGGTCAGTGAAGGTCTTCTTCTACTGGTAATCAAGGCTGAATGGCTTCTTACTGCCACTCTTTAACTTTATTATAGTAGCTGTTTTATGAGGAACACATGTTGGTAAGTATGTGTCTTACATCTTCCATTGCCTGGTACATATTTAATGCCAACATGTGTTTTCTAGATTCCCCAAAATGTTTTCCCCTGGAGAAAGCTGGTTCTGTTTTTATGAAAGTTTAGATTATCTTTTTGTATGGTGTTTCTGAGACTCTCTTATTGGTGCAAGTTGGGGGGGGGGTGTCTCCATGCTCCCCTGTAATACATGACTCTGCCATTCTACTGTCTCCTGTCTCCTGTTTCTTGATTAGAAAAAGGCCTGTGAAAAGACTTCCCTCATGATGTTTATCCTGTGGGATTCTGCTGCAGAACAAGAAGCCAGGGAAACTATAGGCCATTGGAGAAATGATTGTACAGTGAAAGTTAGGACACTTGCACATAACTTACCTGATAACTAAGGCTAGACTTCCATGAGAATCTTCTGAAAGCAATTTTTTTGCAAATGAATGAGAATGTGTAAACAAATGCAGAAGAAACGTCAACACTGTGCTAATGTAGAACAATTGGCAGATCTAGGACAGAAAACCAGACCTAAGTGGTATGTGGGTAGAATATGGCAGAAAAAATAATACTATTTCCTGACACCTTGGCAAATACAATGCTTTAAAGCTGGGTCACTTCATATAATCAGCTATCAATTATTTACATTTTTTTATTTAGCTAGTTCATTGAGAGCCTGCTGCCATTTAATGACTCTGAGCAGATTACATGATATAAGAGAAACCAATTAAAACACTCATAGTAGATTTTAAAACAGGAATTGAATAATTAAATCATAAACTGACAAAACTAGTACATGATACAGCAGCAACAATAATAATCATAATCATAATGTATACCCTTCATCCATGCAGCAATGTTGACAGACTCTACTCGCCAAGGAGCATAGGCGAGCATGGAATGTTGCAAGTACACCAGACAGTTGAAGAAGAAAAAAGGACATTGGAAGAATATCTGAAGGACAGCAAGGAAGATGCACTGAAGCTAGTAGCCCATGAAGGCTTACTGAATAGCAAAGGGACCGAACTGGCCTACAAGAAAGACCAAATGAAGAATAGAAAAGAGACATGGCAAGGCAAATTATTACATGGCCAGTACGCAAAAAAACTAGCAGACAAAACAGACAACAAGACTTGGCAATGGCTAGGAGCAGGAAATTCTGGCTGCACAAGACCAAGCCTTAAGAACAAATGCATACAGAATCAAGAAGACAGCAACAGACAGCAAATGCCACCTCTGCAAAGAAGCTGAAGAAACAGAGGACCACCTAGTTAGCTGCTGAAAGATCGCACAGACTGACTACAAACAACAGCATGCCAATAGCAACAATGGTGCACTGGAAGATCTGCAAGAAATACCATTTGCCTGCAAGCGAGAACTGGTGGGGCCAGAAAACAGACAAAGTAATGGAAAATGTAGAAGCTAAAGTGCTCTGGGACGTTAGAATTCAAACAGAGAAGTACCTGCCACACAACACCCCAGATTTAACAATTGTTGATAAGAAAGACAAAAAAAGTCTGGATAGTGGACATTGCAATACCTGGAGACAGCAGAACAGAAGAGAAGGAACTGGAGAAAAATCACAAAATACAAAGAACTGCAAATAGAAGTAGAACAACTGTGGCAAAAGAAAGCAAAGATAGTATCAGTAGCAATACGTGCTTTGGATACAATCCCAAAACATTTGGAGCACCACTTGAAGACCATCGACATTGACAAAATCACCATCAGTCAATTACAAAAGACAGCTTTACTTGGAACAGCTTCCATCCTGCGGCGATACCTTTAACACCATCAGATAACAACATCTGCTTATCCCAGGTCCTTGGGAAGGACTCAATAGGTGGCTAAAAATGCCAAATCCAGTCTAAACATCTGGCTGACTGTGTGACCAACAATAATAAATAGCAATAATAAGAACATTAAAAAGAATAAAAGATGGCTCCATGCTAAACTTTATAGAACATTTTCTAAAATACGTCTAGTGTTAACATCTTCCTGAATGTCATCAAGGAGGGGGGCTAGCCTGATCTCTGAGAGATTATTTCAAAGTAACGGTGCTCCCACTGAAAAGCAGTGCTTCCTACTTTCAGTTCTCCTCAACTTCTGGAAGTGTGGAACCACGAGAAGTTTCTCTTTTGATGATCTAGGCTGATTTAGATTGGAGTGGGCAGTCCTAGGTGCTGAGCCACTGAGGGCTTTATAGGGCCAAACCAGTGCTTAAATTGGAAACCAACTGAAAACCAGTGCAGGGCCTGCAGTATTTTTTTTTTTTTTTTGGTTCCCCCGCCCCCACATCAGGTGCAAGAGCTTCTGTGTTTTTGACCCCTTGTAGTTTTCATGTAGACTTTAAAGGCAAAGCCATGCAGAGCACATCCCAGTAGACTAATTGGGCACTAGTGAAGGTGTGAATTCCTGTACTGGGTCTTCCTGCACCAGATAACACTGCATCTTGCATAGCAGCTGAAGCTGGGCAAAGGTCCCTCTAGCCACAGCTTCCAGCTGCTGCTGAAGAGGAGCCATACTTCTGAAAGACCCCCAAACTGTGAATCTGCTCCTTCAAGGGTAGTGCTTGCTTGCCCAGATATGACACTGATATGGGTGGAGAGCCATGATGAACAAACAGTACCTCTGTCTAGCTTGGTTTCAACTTCAGTGTGTTTTCTCCCATCCAAACCTTTACAGTCTCTAAACACTGGGACAGGATGTTGACAGATCTCTACTACAGCCCTTCAGACAATACAAAATTGGGTATCATCGCCACCCCAAACTGTTGCATGACCTCATCCAGCTGTTTCATATAGATTTTAAAGAGCAGGGGAGGCACACTACCCCCGTCAAGCTCCCAACCCAGGTCATCCAGTAGAGTCGCCAATGATGTCTCAGTCAATGATTTACGTGGCATTCATGCATGTTAGAGCGTAGGCATGCTTCTTAGGAACTCAGTTATTCTTGCATAAGTTTTTTTCTTTCTTTTTCTTCATCTTTTTATTTTTTATTTTTTTACTTTGTCCTTAAGTGATCCAAGACAAATACCTTGAATGAGAAGAAATAATGTGTGTTGCCACAATCAATAAGAGCTTCCAAAGTCTTTTGTCTTTGTTGTGACATGGGGATTGAGAAGTCTGGAGTTTCATTAGTTGAACCAATAGAAATGCTAATGACTCAGTTATCTCGTTTGAGAAATGGAATTGTTCAATAATGTGACCATGTTTTGCCAATGGAAAATAATTGCTTTATGGACCTCCTGCACAGTTTGAAGAGGACTAATAAATGACAGGCATTCTGTTAAGATCCAACAAATGAGGTTTCTGGTTAAAAAGTAATATCAAACATTTTTTTTGCAATAAAGAAGGCATTCATTCTTATAGGTAATGGTGACTCTTAAAAGCACTTCTGTCAGCTTGTATAGCCTTGAGAATGATTGTTAAGAATATTGGTTTAAACATATAGCTAAAAGGAGACCAAATGTGCTAATTATTGAATACTGTTGCTTCATTTTGTGTTGGACTATTGATTGATTATACTGTTTACAAACTAGGCAACCACCTGCTTATGTGAACTTCAGATCCCAGAATTCCTTAGGCAGTATGTGAATTCCAGAGATTTCTGGAAGTTGAAGTCCACACATCTGGAATTTGGACTGAGACACAATAGCTCTCCAAGGCTTTAAGCTGGAGTCTTGCTTTGCCCCAATGGCAAATGAAAGTAAGGCAATTTGTACACCGTGCATATGATGTACTAGTGACTTCTTTTCTGATCCTTTCTATGCAAGAACTAGATTTTTGATACTGAGATCTACAATCATAGGTTCGACCAAGGTTTTTTGGAGCCAAGATGCTCTGAATTTATGTACTGGTGCTTCCTAACCAAAGTCATTTAGTTCCACTTCCAGTGCTAATTAGCAGTCACTCCTGAAGCTTAAGTTAAAAGTTAGAATGGCAACCAGATTGGGATGGAATTTTAATACACATCAGCCTCCATCAGCTCAGTCAACAACAAGAGGTGTCTCTGGATTTTAGGCAAAAAAGAGAAAAATGTGGGGAAGACCAAATGACCTACTTCTGCATTAGATATTCCCATGGCTGAATCAAAAGCTCCACCATATCTGTATAGTTATTGCAGGTTGGGGAAATTAACAGAGTGTTGAGTTAGTTAAATTATGGATACTGGGCTGTTCAGAGAACATTCTGACCTGAAGAGCTAGCACACAACCTATAGAAACATGGGAGTTTCTAGTAACAATTCTGGTAGCTCATGATTCCTATAGCACAATGGGTAGAAGGAGAAGTACTCTGGACTCTAAGCTCTGAGTTCATATCTTATGCTACCCCCTAATGTTTTAGGCTTGGGGTTAGTGAGTTATTTGAACCTGGGCATTCTGATTTGTAAAAAATAGTTTGTGTGCAAATTTCTGAGTATATACCTATTTCACATGGTAGGGGCTCATTTATCTGAATTTTAAATGTATAATCATGCCTGAGGGCCAGCATGTGGTCAATTTATAAGTGTTGGCATATTTTCCTTACTACTATTCTGAAACATGGAAAAAGACAAACACTGAGCTTACTGTGCGTGCTGAACACATGCTGTATTTGTCCTTTACACATTTCATGCCTTACCACTGAGAGGTGCCCTGGAATAAAGTTGCACACATGCAAGTCTATTCAATTATGGGGAGAAAAATTTTGCTTAGGCAACTGTAGCATGAAACCCACGTAACGTTCAAAGCTATTGCGGGTCTCAGCTGCTACTAACCATATAAACCGCTAGATGGCAGCATTCCACTAGAAACAACGGTAGCAAGACTGACGTTAATAGATTATAGAGACATTTTAGTATAAGGAAATATAGAATTTAGAGTAGCTGAAAATGTTAAATTAAGGAATCCGAGATTTAATAGAGTGGTTGGGGGAATCTCTGATGGCTTTAAATGTTGCAAACTGACTGGGTGAAAGAATCTTTCAACTCTCAGCCAACTCACTACAATGGCCTTTGGATGTATTCCAACCCTCCTGGATGACTCAAGCTTTGAACAGAAGTCCAATTTCAATCCAACTAATCAATGACTTTCAAAGGCTTAGGCTGGGCATGACATATTAGGGGAAGTTCTTGTACCATCCTGTAGCTGAGGACTCCACGAACCTGAGTCGTGTTTTTAAACGTTCAATGGAAGAACTTGATTAAAAACAAAACACACCACTGGAGAAGAAAGGATAACCGAGATTTGTCCATATGCTCAGAAAGGTCTAGGTTTCACTTTGCGTATTCAACCTGTGCGGCTGTAATTAGGAAGACGGCTTTTCAAATTGAAAGGTTTTCCTTCATCTTGAACAAGTACGAGCAGGCAGGTTCAACCTGATCCTCTCCATGCTGGGAATTGTATCTATGAACTTGGTTGGTGCTGATAGCTCAGAGATTCGATTGGCTCATTTTCTGATTCCTTAACAAAATTTCCTAATTTCTTCCCAAATAAAACACACAGAGTGTGCATTTTTAACAATATGGATGTGGGGGATATCAAAACTGATGAATTGTCCCATCTCTATTTCTAACATTGGGTTTTATCCTTCCCTTTGCAGCATCCATCGCTGAGCTCTAGTTCCCTTATAAATCTGTTGTCTTAAAGAAAGCAAAGGAACAAGTTAAATAGAAATATTCATTCCATGGTTGACCATATGGTATCTGCAATATGTTGTCTTTCAGGCAAGTCCTGTGAAGGTAATCACTTGATGTCAGCCCTACAAGGTTAGTTTCTACTAAGAAATCAATGCCATATAGGTCAGGACCACTTTTATTGTAACAGTTATGGTAACAGAATCTTGCAAGTCTGAATGTGCTTCCCCCTCCATCACTTTATCTTTTTCTCAGAGGTTTTCTCAAGTTAGATTTTTGACCCAGGTTCAAGCACCTCTTATCTGACCATTGCCTTGGTAGTGGCTCTTCCTCCTGTCCTTCAAGGCCATTCTCTATGCCCTCTACACTTGCATTCTTATAGTAGGATGTGGATTTCGAAAATGAGACCATGTACACTTTGCCTCCATGTCTCACATGCATGGCTCTTTCCAAAGATAGTCATGTGTTCAGTTGACAAAGCATATTCAAGCACCGTCAAGGGCAGTTCATGTAGTCATACTAGCAGCTGGGGATCTTGCCTTATAAGAGTTCCAGTTGCAGGTAGTATCATATCCTACTAGTGCAATTCTTCCACAGCTTTCTAGTGAGACCATCTGAGGTTGTACAAGAAAATTTCAGTTCCCCCCAAAAAAGGGATACTACTGGATGGATCTTTAGGAATTCTCTTGAAGGACTCTTTGGGAGTGAGGATCCTGCACTTAACGGATAGGAAGGATCTGAACTACTTGTTGCTGAGTGTCAGAAGATACAAACATGTTAGTATATCATTCTCTTGGCTTTTCCCTGGAACTTTACTTCCTTGGAGAGAAAGAAAGACAGACAGACAGACAGACAGACAACTTCTGATTCCAACTTCTTAGTGCCTTGCTTACTGCTTTATTGACTTCAGAAGCTGGTTCTGCTGAATACTGTTCTTTGCATGCATCACCTAGCAAGTTATTTTGGCCAGCCATTACAGACTTCCTGTATATTCAAATGAACTTACCATACCTTTTCAGACCTCCACGCAAATAGCTTTGTTATGGCTATCATACATGGGCTGCAAAAATCCCAATGGTCACTAGATGGTAGTGAAGATGTACATGCATCCCATTCTTTGACTGCCATCTATGGTCTTTTAGAATTTTTCAGTCCTAATCCTTTCAAGGTGTAGATGCCTTGAAGGTGACAAGACATGGAAGGAACACCCTCCTAACATTCCCCCCAGATGCCCCCTCTGTCCTTGTTAGCAATGCTTCTAGAAAGGAGTCCTATCCTTCAGGAATTTGGAGAAATTCTCCTTGCCCTAGAGGAATTCAGAGAAACTCTCCACGCCATAATTTCTGCACCCAATTTCTTTGTTTTCAAATTCAGTGAAGAATTTTGAAATGTTATCTGTTCCCAACTGTAGTGGCAACAGGACCTAGGGGAATGTGTGGCTGAAACTGATTATAATTTTGTACGAAAGCCTGTTGATCCACATGGAAAATCAATCCCCCTCCTTGCTTAGCTGTTTTTCCCCTTTGTCCCGATAACAGGAGAACAAAAGAGTAAAGACTTAATTCATTCACTCACATCAGCAGCTGTTCCTGTGAATACACTAAAAGAAATCAATGGGAGCAATTGATAGCAGCAAGGATAAGCACAGTCATGAGATGAGAAAGGTGTCAATTCAAAATAGTTTTTTGCTTTTTGGTGAATGCTTGTGTCTTCAAGCTGCTGTTCTTTGTGCATGGTGATCATAATGCTTCTACCACTCTGTGATTTTTGACATCTTGTGAAAATAATACCATGAAAGATTCATATTCATCTAAGCTGTGTTGGTGGAAAGTTTAATTGTTATTATAACACTGGGAATTCCCATCTGTGTCCAGGTCTCTTATTCACCACAGCTGAGTTTAAAGTAGTGTTGCGTTTAGAAGAATGCCATGACTCAGTAGTTGAAAGCATGATGGACATGCAGAAGAGTCCATATGCAGGAGAACGGCAGGTAATGGGAAATCCTTTTGTTTGAAACCCTTAAAGTCATTGTATGAGCACACACTGATATAGATGGACAAATACCTTGACTCTTGTATAATATATATACTGTTATGAAATCACCACTTTGAACCCAAAACGTTGCTTTCAAGATAAATCTGAATTCTGAAGCCCTCCATAGAGTTGGCATTCACTTTGCATGAAATGCCTCATCGATCAATCTTGCAACCCTGATACACATAGATATAGATGTGAACCATGGGTATTCCTACCAGGGTTTTGACAGTCCAAAACAGCTAGTACATAACCTCCATTGAGCCTAAGCAACTCACTGCTGAAAGAGTAGACAAATTCTGTGTCTCTATGTATCTCCAGACCATGGTCTTCCAAGGTTACCTGCCTACTCTGATCCTGACAGCACCTGTCAGTACTGTCCAAATGTATTTCCTTGTTTCTTGATGATCAGGGGGTTAGAAACTGAGATTTATAAGGAGTGATTGAGGGAAATGAGAACCTTTAGCCTTTGGAAAAGATGACTGTGAGAAGATGTTATAGCAGTTTTCAAATACCTGTATTAAAGGGTCAGTCACGCAGAAGAGCCAGACCTGTTCTCTCTCATCTTAGAGGACAGGATACAGAATAATGTCTTAAGTTAAGGAAGTATGATGTTAAATGTTAAGAAAACCTTCCTAATGGTAAGGTAGTTCTATCATATCTGGGCTGCAAAAGTCCAGAGGACTATTCAATATCATCAAAGGAATACAAAGGAAATCAAATCCTAAACAACTTATTGTTGACAAACCAAACTTTGGCAATAATCTCTACTTTTAGAAATTCATTTCTGAATTCAAAACATGAAATAGTGATTCAAAGGGGCTTCCATTCACTCTCAATACAATTAGGCATGGAGATTTGATTTTTTATTTTTTTAATGACAATATTGTTTTGACTTTCAGAACCTGCAGTTCTGTGCCTCCTCATTTGAAGGCTCGAACAGCTGGGAGGGATCATTTTGAAAATGCTGTTGTCACTTGCCTGTTTGGCACATTGTATTGTTAAATGTCATCGGTTTTAGAAAGAAATTTATTCAGCAAGAAAGCAGCCAAATGCAGGATGAGCCAAACCTTTTGCCAACTTTCTCCTCGGGAAGGGAAGGGAAGGGAAGGGGAAGGGGAAGGGGAAGGGAAGGGAAGGGGAAGGGAAGGGAAGGGGAAGGGAAGGGAAGGGGAAGGGGAAGGGGAAGGGGAAGGGGAAGGGGAAGGGGAAGGAATAGATTGTTTTATATTCCTTTTGTTGCAGCCCACAATATGATTGAATGAACTTGCAAGACATTAAAGCAATGTAAGCATGTGTTCTACTAAACAAAAACAAAAAATGGAAATGCCACTACTGTCAATTCCGTTTTTTCTGTTGTTGATGTCATGTTTGTGTGGTGCCTTGTTTAGGCACTTATAATGCTATGGTTTCCAGTCTTTGTATGCTGTATAACCAAAATAGTACCTACAGAAAAACTGTCATTGTATTGTATTGTATTTTTTAAAAAATTAAGATGATTACTTGATTCTATTTCATATTTGGTTAGATTTTCTAGTATTGCAAGAGTTGGCAGTGCAGAATATGTGAAACCCCAGGAGATATCTTTGGAACTCCACTAGATTTTGAGATAAGTAATTCCTTAGCCCCAAATCTTGTGAGATTGGCATGTTCTTGAATTAAATTTCCTGAGATTTGGGCATTCTAACCCTAACTCATCCTAAGGGAAAGAGAGTGCTAAAATCTTTCAAGATTTTGGCTATTTATTAAATTCTGTCCTGCTGTATGTAGAGTGTTAGTAGTAAGAGCTAGTAAGTAAGTTTATTGTTCTAACTACAGGTCCTAACATATAACGGGCCATAAAATTAAAAAAAAAAAGTAGAATAGTAAGATTGTAAAATGAAATAATAAAAAGAGTATTAGATGTAAGAAAGTTAAAACAAGATAAAGCCAGATTACAACTAAGAACTTAAGTATGTCTTTCTGAATTTAAATGACAGCAGAGCAGAAGTAGCAACCTGGTTGCTAAGAGCTGGAAACACTTCTGCCAGAAGACAGTTCAATTGTTCGAGGTCTGAGCCCTTGAATTCACCTACCACTGATACAGAGTGGTTTAGCCTACAAGACTTAAAACACTATGGTCAAATGAAAGACAAAGAATAACCCAAATACATCGTTAAAACTATGATAGCCTAAGAAAATGCTGTCTTTCTAATTGCAGTTGTGTGGCAAATATAATGAGTAATTAGGACCGCATTTTAAACTGAACAAGGAACATTTAGCCACCATGAAGTAGATGTGAACCTTCATTCATTTAGACTACTGGTATTCAATCTGACTGGCAGGTGTCTATCTAAGAATCAGGCAGAGGGCTTTTTCAACATACTTTACTTGTTCTTTTCACTAGAGATGTCCAGTGGTTGATCTTCTGCATGTAAACAATGTGGCATGCTATATTGTTCAGGATTTCTGGCAATCACCATTGGTTCCATCTACTGATACGATCCCAAGTGAGGGGGGGGAAAAGTCATGGGTGACAAGAACTGTTGGTGTTCTCTCACAATGTTCATTAGCAGATGCTTAAAATGGCAAAAAGAAGGTAGCTGTCAAGATTTACAGAAGGTGCACAGGAGCTATTCAGCCAAGTTTTCAGAAAGAGAATACAAGTACTTGGCTAAAGTTAGTGCTGCCCTAATACCAACTAGGTAGTAAATGTGGCACGGGACCAGGTTATCTGAGGAACCGCCTCGCCCTGGTCACTTCAGCCCGTCCCACTCGGTCCAGCAGAAGGGGCAGGTTGCAGACCCCACCGGTCAGGGAATTTCGATTGGTGGGGTCTAGGCCGAGAGCCTTTTCTGCTGTGGCTCCCACCCTATGGAACATCCTGCCTCCTGAGGTCCGGTGTGCCCCTTCCCTCGTGGCCTTCAGGAAAGGTATTAAATCCTGGCTTTGCCAGAAGGCCTGGGGGCCAGAGGGGGGCCCGCACCTGTGGAGATGGCTGGTGGGATGATGGGTTGCCCCCCCCCCCCAGCATCTTACAGATTTTTATAGGGCCAAAATTAGAGGAGGTTTTTTACGGTATTTTTAATATGTTTTTAAATTATTTATAGTTTTTAGCCATCTTGGAGAGAATTGTGTTTCTTCGTTTTTATTGTGAGCCACCCAGAGTCACCCGTGGGGGAGATGGGTGGCATACAAGCCGAATAAATAAATAAATAAATAAATAAATAAATAAATAAATAAATAAATGTGCACTATAAATGTATCTGCTATTACTTTTCTTGGGATATTAAGAGGGTGTTAATACAAAGTACACAAGTGCTTCCTCTTCCTGAGCAAGCCTTGAGGATGCTTCCTAATGTTACTGGTGTAAATAGCAGCTTTGGTCTTCAACTTGGAAAGTGAGACTGATTGTGATTAGGAATCAGTCCAAGGGCATTAAGTCCTTTAACTCTGCAAAGTAGCCATATTCATCATTTTCTGGAATGAAACTGTACTGGAAAGATCAATACCACTTGGTCCCAATATGTCCTGCCTTGGCTGAGGACTCAAGAAAGTCAGCAAAGGGAAGGCGCTCAGAATGAACGGTCTGGATTCTGGCACAGCAAAGGATTACCAGGACCTTGGAAAGCTCCATGCAATAAATTACACACTGATTTAATTCGCAATGTAAGAGCTGTCCCAGTGCTTGATTGTATTCAACTGAGGCCATAAAAAGCATCTTGCTGATGATTTTGACTTAAAGGTCCTCTAATAGTTCCTGAAACCTGAGACTCCTGCAAACTGAACCTATGGAAGAGTCTGAACCTGACCTTTCAAATGATGGGAGAATTATATTCTCAGACTGGGAAAGCACAACAGTAGATGCTGAGTACTTCTTTGGAATTACTCTGGAGTTCCTCAGACTTTGAATTCTCTTTAGAGGCCAGTGTGGCTCTGAGCCCAAGCCACACAAAACAGAATCAAATATTCATCATAATTTGACACTCTGCCTTTTCTGAATTACTATTGGAGTGGATCTTCCTCCCTTGAGAAGTTCTCATCTAGATTGGGGCATCGTTTGGATATTCTGCATGCTGAGAAGTCCTCTGATCTGTGGTTGCTATCTGGAGTGTAAACACTGCCGAAGTTTCAGAGTGAGTCCATATATCTCTGAATAGATCTACCTTCTCTGATCCAATTGATGACATTGCAAGTCCCTTTTTTCCACCAATGACATAACTTCTAAGATTATACACAGCCTTAAGGCTCTCTAGGACAACTCTGTGTATGTCACTTGTTCTCAAGGCTGCCCACAATCTGGTTTGCAGCACATAAATTGCACTCGTCTTCCAGAGAAAGCTCTTTTGAGATGACAGAGCATTACTGACAAGCTGTATGAAGAGAAATTGCATTGTCTACTTAGCAGGGGCTTCTGACAGCAGGAAATAAATATCTACTGCTTTTAGAAGGCAAAGCATTAGAAGGCAAACTTCAGATATAAAACTCCTCAAGCAATTATGTTTTGGGGATACCTTCCTGTAGCTGTCAAGAAAATTGGGCGAAAGAAAATTCACCCCACTCCTCAATTGCTGCCAACTCCAAGCAGGATTAAGAAAAGCATCTCTCTGAAAATCTGTAAAATTACTGTCTGAAATGCTATAGAATGAATTTCTTAATATGATGCTTGGACTTGTTAAGATTGCAGAGGAGTGACCTCAATAGAGCAAGCCATATTTGTCTTTCTCCATCAGAATTCCAACTCTAGATTTCACCCCAGTCACCCTTACAAGCAACATTTCCTATGGTTCCTATTATTTCACCAGTAAGATTTCCATGCAACTAAGTGATTAATAAAAGAGATGGAGTATCATAAACTGGAAACTAAAGGGTTTAGGGAAAGTACACTAAGATAAAGAAGCAGAGGCAGGACATCCTATGAATTTGTCACTTTAGACACATGTATACCTAACTTTTCAATGTTTAAGTTCAAATCTATAGATCATCCAGGAACCACAGCTCTAAGCTTTAGTTAATTAAAACATTTATATAGCCTCCTATCTTGAACCAAACTCTGGGCATCTCACAACCCAAAAATAGAACAACATTTATCTGCAATAAAATAAAAACATTAAAACAAAGTTGATACCTGCAAAAAACGATATCATTTAATTTCTCAAGCATCCTCATAGAAGATGGATGACGATGACGATGATGATGATGATGATGACGTTGATTAAATTAATATGCTGCCCAACTCTCAGCAACTCTGGGTGGTTTACCAATAATTTAAAACATGAAAAGTCAATAAGAACAACAAGAAAGAAAAAAGGTAGAGATGGCAGAATAACAAGCCGGGTGGAAACAAAAGAATGCAACCTAGGTTAAAAGGAGGCTTCAATCATCCTGAAATCCTGGATGATTTTTATAAATTCCCCTCAATAATATATTCTTTTAAAAGATAGCTTAATGTTGCAACCGGTACCTGTAGCTATTATATTTTCATTAATTGAAGAAAAGGCAGGACATCTGAATTTAGTAGAGTGTGCTCGATACAAAATTCAGTCCAAACCGGAGAAGAATTAGGACCTAGAGGCTTAGTATGTTCAAATCCTGATTTTTAATTTGTTTTTAAAGATGATCACTCTTGCAAGCATGCTTGCCAATGAACTGGGAAGCTTTGCATGTCGAGGAGTCAATCTTCTTGCAGCATAGTGGTAAAACGGCCACCATTGCTTTCTTATGGACTCCAGGAAATAACATTGCATTAAGGACCCATTTAGAAAGAGAGAGGATTTAAGCAAATATTGCCAGCATTTAAAATTGTTTAATTTGCATCAATTTTCCCAGCTGAGCAATACATAAATATTCATTATTCTACAACTATTGTTTACATTATGAGATGACATCAGAGAGATGAAAGGGAGACAAACAGAAAGAACAGACTAGAATAAATATTTTAAAATGCTTCTCAAAATACTGTGCTTAATACTGCTCTGATCTGATATTCAGGATAATATTAGTGGGAGAAAACCTTTTCCTAAAAGTGTTATTAATAGTAGTCATGACTTGAGCAGTTGAAATAAATGTATTAAACTATCTGGGAGGACAAAAAGGTCTAGCATAAATGTAGTTTGCCCTGGGTCTTGTTCCCTCTGAACTTTAAACACGCACGTTTTAAATTCTGCTTTCTAACCTTTATCAAGGATGCCTAAAGCTTGGGAACTGGGATCTACAATCTAAGATTTTGACATCTTGATGCAGATTATATCCAGGATATAATCAGATGGTATGCATTTGGTGTATGCATCTAAAAATGTCAAAGTGACATTTACAGATATTTGATAATGTATACAACAGGCACTCATTAGGGACCATTTGTTCCTTCTTGCTAAGCACGATTGAAGACTATGCATCTGTTGTTATGGTGGCAGCCCTTTGAGGTAGGCCAAGTCAGAAAATAGACACCACAAGGATTACAGGAAGGCTACTTTCTTGTTGTAGGGTATGGGAACAGAATCTTGAAAGTCTGCCAGAATTTCCCTTTGGCCTTGGTATATGAAACAGAATCAAGATGAGGCTATTCTGAGTTTCTTTCTGACACTTCCCCCTTTCCTGGGATTCAGCTGTCATTTCACCTTCCTTAATGGCTTCTGCATTCTTCATCAAGGTTGTCTCTGCATTCCTCTAGATAGGTGGATGGCAGTGGAAGTGTTCACTGAATACTCTGAATGACTCATTGCCTATTCCTGATTTAAGGTATAGAAGTCAGTGGAGACAGAAGTCACCACAGTTGACTTCTCTCAACTCTGTCAGTGGGGAAAGTCACCACCATTAATGGCCATTCCAAGGTACAGCAGGAGAGGCGATGTACCACGTAGAATGATAACTTCATTCTACTACAGCACCAAGATAGGTTGTGTACCATAGTTGTTTCCATCACAAATATGACACTGTAGAAATTTTGCTTATGTTGAATGGGACAGAATTCCTGGCAACCCCCAGTGCGATCAATTAGCAAATTGTACTCATGAGGGTAAGAACTACCCTTTAATCTTCTTGAAATAAGCCCACCTTAATTACTTCAGCCTAGTCTTATGATTGTGCAGATGGTCCAAATTCAAACAGTCTGATGGAGAAAAAACTTAGTTCAGTCACTAGATGACCTGTGACAGCAGTCTGCAATCTCTTTATTAATTATGACACTTAATGTAGAGGAAATGACATTGCTACATGCTTGACTCTTGTCCTGGCACAGCTAATTGCTTCTCAGGAGATGCCAATCCTAAGCATGCTGGGAGTATGGAAAAAAAAAAAAAAAAAGCTACGGGCTTTACACTCTTATTTTCCAGTAAGGTAATATTCTCCCCCATATAATTAGCCCTAACGTTCTTCGCAGATCAACTATCAATCTACAATAAGTTACATTGCATGCTGAAAGAGGGTGCCAGTTTATCGTGCTAATCTTGGTGATAAGACCAACACAGTTCAGCTTTACAACTTCATTGTCACATTTACATTTTGACATCATAGCAAGTCACTAATATGTTCTCTTTATTTCCCAATGATATTCCAATAACATTTCAAGGTCTCTTTCATACAGTACAGTATGTTCATCTTCCCAGATATGCAGAGATCAGTAACTTCCTTGTACTTTTTGATAAAATCACTGGTCTGAGATGGGTGGCTATATAAACAATGAATGAATGAATGAATGAATGAATGAATGAATGAATGAATGAATATTGGGTTGAATCTAAAAATTCAAGCAGGATAAGCTGGCTGACTACCTTCCACCTGCAGGGACTCTTCAAAGAGCCCCATGTCTCTTGAAGCCTAGAAAATCCCCTTTCACATAAAAGTTTCTTAGGCGCTTATGAAAGAGGCACCTGCTGATTTATTTTCTGACCTGTTACTGAATTTCTTACTGACTTATCGATGACCCTTTCTATACATATCCTTTGTTTGAGCTGCTGGATTAATATAAAATGGGGAGGGGGGAATCATCCTCACGACAGTTAGGCTTGCAAGTCTAGACAATTCTAGTAAGCTTTCACTTACGGTGGGTCCCATGGGGAAAAATTGATGATTCGCTATAGCCGAATAGTCTTTTCAAAGTTGATAACCTGCCTTTTTTTTTAGATAGTATGCAGATGCTTCATAGCCCACATCCACCTCTCTTTTCAAAACCTAGTTATTTCACAGGACAAACTCTAGATATGTAAGAACTCCTTCAGATGCCTACAAGCATGGCCAGTACACATCTCCATGCTGGAAAATAGAATTAACCTACGGATTTGCTTGTGGCTTTATATGTCCTGCTTCCTCAAATACCAAAAACCTAAACAGAAACAATGCTGACCTGAATCTCATTCATGGAACCAGTCTTGGTGACACTTTGGGGGTGCTGGCAGTGAAGTTGCACATGGCATTTTAATTACTGAATTAAGCTTTATTAGCCCAGTTTCCATCAAACTTCCATAGCTTCCAGATTATATCACACTGACCGTTTATCCTATATTTTCTTTTTCAGAGTGAGAAGTGTGAGAAGCCAAGGAGGCTTTCAGTATAATGGCAAATTGGGAAAACAGCATTTCCAGTAGTTTTCTTATCATTTCATGCCATAAAGTAAATTCTAAAACACTATGAAGAGAAGTTCAAAATAAATCCTTAAGGAGCTTCACACTAAGGTAGGAAAGACTCTTTAGCCAGCAATAAAATTTCTGAGAAATTGCGAGACATAATGTAACTTCAGACTGACACCTTGGAGTACAGCAAGATTTCAAAGCACGTGTTTTTGAGGAGAGAACCAGAAAGGTAAGAGTTATTAGATTTCACTTATTTGCAAGTAGCATTATTTTTAAACGTATGAAACAAATGCAAATATTTTAAAGACATCAAAAATCTTTATGAAGCTGCTATGTAGCACATGTAAAAAAAAAAAAAGCAAATATATATTAAATTTGGAAATGAAAGTTCTTCCAGAAAACAATAAAAACAAACTGATTTTCCAATTTATTTACATTAGTGACCAAAATGAAATTGGAAAGTATTATTTATGCGTATTCATCAGTACAGCTGGACCTAGACATTAATTTCCAGTTATAATGGATCTGCTGGTTTCTGAACTTTCCCCCCACAATGCCAAATAAAATGTAAGCAAAGTCTTAATGAAATTTTGTACTGGTACAACTCAGCAATGTAGGTCACAGGACATCAAAGCCTTGACTAACATGAGTATTACAGTTGGTCTCTTTAATACTTCAGAATATTGGATGATAACATATTGTGTTCTCATTTTCTTATTTTAGTTAAACTGACCACGTTGGCTCGGATTTCTTTGTTGTTCGCAATGGAAACTTTGATGAGCCTCTATTAAAGCAGAACATAATTTTGAAAAGTAAAGGAGCTAAAGGATAGAAGAGCAATTGCTTCACAGTCTGACTGACAAGCTATTATGTTCCTGATAAGATTAGCTTTGGTATAATTTCTGACAGGAAGATGGAGAACTATCATCTCTCCTTGTTGTTCTCAAACCTGTAAATCTCCTTTTTGACCTCCTTCCCTTCTTTTTAATGCCATTGATTGATCTGCTTGCTGACATAGTAAGCATGGACAGGCATAGATAATATGGTATCTGTGTTTGTTATTGGCTTAGTTGAGATATTATAGAAGGACAAAGAAATCTTGGGCCGATTTCCTGGGAAAGAGGGTCCTGAGCACACCTTAATATTTGATGTATATGGTTAGTTAGAATCTACATATATTGTCATGGAATTCCAAATTATTCAGGATGGAAATCAGTTAAGCTTCCTCCTCCCCCCCCCCCCCCAGTAATAAAAGCCAGGCTGTATTATTGCTTTTTGCTTCTAGTATCAAATAAAAGTGGGAAAGAGCCTTCTTAAAGATTCACCTGTTGTCTGCTGTTGGATAATTGGAAGATATTTAATGGGGCTGTATTAAGAATAAAATCCAACAGGATTCTCACACCAGGGCAGGCTGGTTTTGAGGCTTCAGGACCTCAGTCAGCTCCTGCATAGGAAATATCTAAAGCTAGCTGAGGGTGCTCATTGGGGCACTAAGGATGATGCTTGACCAGTTGTAAAGAGGTAGCTTTTAACTTTAGTAGTACTACTGTCAAGCTCTGCCACAACTCAGTACTAAGGCAGGTGCTTTGTGGATAGGAGGCCCCAGATTCAATTCTCCCTATCTTTTGGTTGACTTGGAACCTGCCTTAAAATCTGAAAGCTGCTTTCAGTGAGCTGAGGGGCCCAATGGCCATGCTGACCAAGGAATTTTGAGAGCTGAAGTCCATGCATCTCATTTTTCAGGAGGCAGCTCAGATTTTCCTGTATGATAGGTTTCTAACAAAGAACAATGGACTCTGTGGCCCAGCATGACTCTTTTGAAATTTTTAATCAGAAGGACTAAATGGAGACTGGTTCCACCTTAAGTTTTCAATAGAAAATGAGAAGAGACACACTTCAGTATATCTACAGTACCTAGGAAGCAACATCTTTAGAATGCCACTCAAGTTTCTCATACTGACAGATGCACTCAAAGCAGTGGTATATAGTAGAGAAGAAATAGAGGAAGAATTGATTGAAAAGGTTAACCCTACACCTTTTATAGTAATTCTTGCTTGTAGTTTTTCATTTCTAATGCTGGGGAAAAAGACAAAATGCGGATTTTTCATGCTACAGCATGGCATCAATGATACAGTATCATTTTAGTGCATGGAAGATTATTAGCTCATGCCACAATTACAGAAAAATTTGCTTGATGATGATGATGATGATTTTCAGAAATGCTCATTTGAGTTGTTCATTGGGGAAACAAAAATAAGAAAGAATTAATGAAGCATGAGTTACATGATAGCCATTAGTTTGCTGTACCATGTTGGAAGACTTACATGTAAAAACATAGTATTTAGTATTTTTGGAAATGAAATGTTGGCTGCTAAAGAATATACGTGTGTGTGTGTGTCTGCACGTGGTACCCAAAGATGAGCTGCTGAGAGAGTGCCTGAGGCAGCAGCAGACATGGGAGGAAGTTCAAGCAGAGCTAGTGCCATGGCAAGACAAGACCCTGCATGGGATGTACCATCAACAGCTGAGGTGGCTGACATTGGGAAATCCTACCGGTGGCTGGAAAGGGCTGGACTAAAAGACAGCACTGAGGCACTCATCATAGCAGCACAAGAACAGCACTAAGCACCAGATCCAAAGAAGCAGGGGTCTACCACAGTAGAGAGGACCCAAGGTGCAGACTGTGCAGAGAGGCCTCAGAGACAGTCCAGTACATAGTGGCAGGGTGTAAGATGCAGACAGGAACAGCATACATTGAATAGCACAACCAAGTAGCTGGCATTGTGTACAGGAACATCTGCACAGTGTATGGGCTAGACCCTCCCAAGTCCAGATGGGAGATTCCACAGAAGGTCATGGAGAATAACAGGGCTAGGTTCCTGTGGGACTTCCAGATCCAGATGGACAGGCAGGTGCTGGCCATTCAACCAGACATCATGGTAGTAGACAAGGACCAGAAGACAGTGGTGGTGATAGATGTAGCAGTGCCAAGTGACAGCAACATCAGGAAGAAGGAGTAGGAGCAGCTGAAGAAGTACCAGGGCCTAGAGTGGATGTGGAAAGTCAAGACCAAAGTGGTCCCAGTGATGGTGAGAGAACTTGGGGCTGTGACTCCTGAACTGGGAGAGTGGCTCCAACAGATCCCAAGAAGAACATCAGAGCTCTCTGTGCAGAAGAGTGCAGGGCTAGGAACAGCCCAGATCCTGTGCAGAATCCTCAAACTCCCAGGCATCTGGTAGAGGACCCGAGATTGAGGAAGACACAGACCACCTGTAGGGGTCAGAGGGGATTACATACACCCATACATTCATATCCATCCATCCATCCATTCATCCCTGTGTGCTTGTCACACGAAAGGCTATGTATTTTACTCAGGATCAAATCTGATGTGTCAGAAATGTAAATGTAAACCATAGCATCCACCTTTTACACAGTACAAATTCCACATTATTTTAAAAATTCATTATTAACAAGTATCAATATTTCATCCAATTGCAAAATGAGCACTAAGCACAGATGCAATCCATAATTGATGTTTTGTGTTTCAAAATTAGCACTTAAAAGCATTTTGCCTTATTGGCCAATTAAAACACTGCATGGCTTGGCTTTGAAGTGGAGCATCTAGACACAGCATAAGTTTGTCCAGCTTGTGTTTCCTAATATTTTGTGGTGGGAGGAAGAAGGGGCAGGTTGCAAGCATTTTTAAGCTACTACCAAATGTTGTATAAAGCAAAGTTGAAGACACAGTTAGAGGATTGTAAATGCACAAATTTTAAGGAAGTTTGAAAAGAATGGATGAAATTTCAATCTTGTTGGATATGTCTAAGCTTCTATTACTTACTCAGTGCGCACACACACACATGCGTGCATTCACACTGTGCAGAAAAATTGGCCTAGCATGACTGATTGCATAATAGGTGATGTCCGTACGTATGTATATATGTTTTTAGAAAATTTACATAGACACCCAACTGATGTAATTGTGACTCTTGACAATGTACCTCAAATAAAACCCAAACAGAAAATGATGATTACTGGTAAAAAACCATACCAAATCAAAAGAAACAAACTCCATAACCAATATATCAAACAACATAGGGCTGGAGTCAACCAGACCTATATTCCACCTCCCAGAAGATGAGCTAATCTATCATCCTGGCCCAACCCCTGCCAAGAAACAGGATTTTAAAGCTTTCTGGGAAGCTGACAGGGTCAGAGCCATCTAAGCCTTGGGAGGAAGATAGTTTGCAAGGGCAGGCACTGTCATAGAAAGTTAGGTTGCTACAAAGCTGTACGTAACTTCAGATTAGCTCAAGAAACTGAAGGGCCTGACTCCCATCCTAGATATGTGTTAAAGCATAAATCTGGCCCATGTCAATATAGAATGGGACCTTGGAACATTGCTCTTCCTTTAGTTTTCTTTAGATACTTTAAATTTTTTAAAAATGTTAACATCTTGCCCTCCCTTCCTTCCTTCCTTCCTTCCTTCCTTCCTTCCTTCCTTCCTTCCTTCCTTCCTTCCTTCCTTCCTTCCTTCCTTCCTTCCTTCCTTCCTTCCTTCTTTTTCTTTCACTGTCAGCCCTCGGGATCCCCTGTAGCTTCATAGGAATTCTTAAAGAATAAAAATAGTTGATAACTGCAGCCCAGTGATTTTTTAAAAAAAATATTTTATTTTTTAACTGTAGCCATTTGCCTGGGGAGAAAGAGAGAGAACCAGAAGGAAAAAAGAAACTGGGGACATAAAGCTTACGGCTGTATGAATATCCACTTTGGAGATTCAGTTCAAAGACCGTTCACTCACCCTCCAAACCGAATGGTGTTTTCAATTGGCAAGTCAGATTGAATTGAATCAGCTACCCCAGAATCCATTCAGATGACTGAAGCACTTTTTCCCTAACTCAATTTGGAGCGCTGAATAGAATCAATTTGATCTGATGTTTCAATTTAATTTGGATGACCAAATCGAATTAGATTGATTTTCTGAAGTCCAAATTGGATCACGGGTCTGAATCAAATCCATGATTTGAATTGAATTTTGCCTGATTCGTACACCCCTAGCTGAGACAGAGGTGGCAGCGGTATCACAAGGCATAGCGAACCCCTTGGGGACAAGCAGCCGTGTAGTAGATGCATCTTGGACTCCACCCACTACAAACTGCTGCAAAAAGCTGGTTGCCTCTTTGTGATTAATAACAGGGCTAGCACTGCTATATTCTCATACATAGTTATCGTTCCCCTGCAGTCTCTAGTGTTAAGGTAGAGCAGGACAGGGTTTGCCATTTATCTACACAAACATATGCATATACAGCGGTCACTAGAATTATCCTACAGCATAACCAAGAAGAAATCTGGCAGATGGTTTTCAGGTTGAGCATCTGAAAAACTTGTAGGGAAGCCCCACCTCCTGCCCATAGCCCAGATTTTCTATTTCTAAGGACAGGTTGAATCAGGTGGTCATAGAGTTTTGTACAGAAATGCTGGATTCCCAGATGTATGGGTTCCTAGCTGTATCCTTACTGTGCATGTTCAGAGGGATCATCATTGTACTTATGGCTTCCCATGGAGTAAAGAACATTTGTATTTAGTGTTAGTTGCTTGTAATCCTGTGTCCAATATAAAACAAGAACAGGCTGTATGCACTGATTAATTTGTGTGATTATGTTGTCAGTGAAATCTGTTTTTTCTGTACAATTCTCAGGATATAGCAATGTTACAATGATTCAGGAAAACTGTAAATATAGTCATGATTGCGTCTATTAGTACATCTGAAGAATGATTACATAGCGCTCGCTACATCATTCATGACGAACCCTCCCATCACAAATCAATGTTTGACCTTCTAAAGCTATTTTCATGTTATGCACTGTGTTTTTATAGGGTTTTATGTCGTATCATGGCCTTTAAATCGCAAGAGGCTATGAAACCTTGTAACCAAGATTACAATCTAGTGGAGGCTGTTAATTTTACAAATGCATGTAGAATGTAATGACATTCTAAAGCTGCAGAGAAACAAAAAGTGGATGCATGAATACTTTATTAAAATGCAATGGTGAACTTTTCCAGTAATTTAAAATCCAGGTTTCACAGGCAAATTTCACACAATGAATGTCTCAATAAGGTTTATATGGTAATCTGTCATAAGCATATGCCCTTGTGTGGTTCCGTTCAAATGTTATATGTAGACTTGAAATCCATGAATATTAAAGTCTTGCTAATTTTGCTAAGGAATTTCAAGGTAATAGGAGATTTTATGGCCTGGTTTTAAAAATGAAGTGTTACGTACTCGGGAACCTCCCCCAAAGTATTTGCATCATCTGCAATAGCAGCACAAGTTGTGACAGTCTCTCTAACAACATTCAAGGTTGTTAGCTTAATTATACATTATTGTCAGCCTTTAATCACTTGGCTACCAACATCAATCCATGTTAGCCCATGTTAGGGTTAGGGCTCAAGAATATGTGGATCACACATCATACTACATTATGTTTACTTAGTTGTGGTTTGTAGAAGTTGAAACTGACTGGATTCACATAAAGTGCTAAAGGTTACAAGTCAGAATGGCTGGATTCTCGCAGCATATGAACACATAAATAATTTGTGATTAAAGCAAACATGTTGTTTTTCTCCAATGGTCCTCCCTTTTAGATACAATCACCTTATTTTCTTCTGGTTGCAGAAAAGTCATCAAGGCAGCTCTACTACATGAATGCCTGTTATATTTTCTTTCATGATGAAACAACAAAATCAGAACCAGAACCAGAACCTAAACAAAGAAAACTCATACTGAACATCAGAGGAGGCTAGTTTGAAAGTTATTTCACAACAAGCCAAAGAGAAATAAACAGCAAGAAGTATGGGATATGTACTTCAAAGTGGGGGAACAGTAGAGAAGAGACAACCTCTTTATTCTGCTGCTCTTCCAGATTTTCTGATTGATCCTACAAGCCAACTCCAACCCATATGTTTTAAGCATGAACTAGGTAACTAAAATAAATTTTCCATGGTGATCTACTCCAAGATGCAATTCCCAGTGCAATTTTACCAGTTGATTTTCACAGGGAATTCAAAATGTTGTTATCTTTAAATCCCTACACAGCTCATAGCTTGGTTTTGTATAGGATCACCTTTCTCCAGTTGTCTCACTATAAAATAAGCCATAGAGTGGGCATGTTCAGATTCTCATCACCTAACCATGCCATCTTGTGGGACTCTGAAGGCATGCATTCTTTGCCAACCGTCCTGCCCCTGGAATACCATTTCCCTCCCAGGGTCCTTTGGTCTTGACTCTGCTGCTGTCCTTTAGAAAAGCTTTTAAAAGTTGGCTTTTCAAAGAGGCCAGAGGCTGGAGAAAGATGTGACCCTGCTTGGTTGGTGATGAGTGGTGGAACCGTCTGGTTTGATATTTTCCCCAATGCATCAATATTTTCTCTATTTGGTCATGTATTTTTATGAAGTTTTTAACTTTGTGTGCCACTTTGAGTCTCTTATTTGGCAGCCATATGAATCTAATGCATCGTCATCATCATACTCCACTCCAGGGAGCAAGCATTTGCTGTCAGATTTATGGATCCCAGCTGCACATAAATTTTTAAATTTGCTGTGTGCATGTGTGAGTGTGTGTCCAAATTTGGTGTGGCTTGGAAAACTCAGGAAAATTATTTCCCATATTATTTTGGTCTGTTTATTTCCAGCTTCTCCTAACGGGGAAAGGAGGCCCACCTGCCATTACAGTACAGATTAAGCTCATAGCTGGGTCACGAGAGCATGACCGTGACATTTCTGTAAGCACCCAACCATTCTTTAAAGTGCATTGCATAGAAGAGATGAATATTTATGCTGCATTGTAAGAGCAACATAACTGTACATGCTGCCTCAAACATTTTCTTCTTTTCATGTACAGATGTGTTGAATTTTACCAGGCTCAGCACTATTCAAAAGTCTCTTGGGGAACTGTTAAACTGTTTGTTCCATATTCAGATGTCCCTTTGGCAGATTATAATGAAGAGCCTTGGAAAACATACTGTTTTACTGGCAATAAAGAGGCAATAACATCTTAATACAATCAGAAAGAATAACTTAGCAGTCTAAATGTCTGAAGTAAAGGGATAATTGAAATTACTTTGGGTATAAGCCTCAGCACTTTCCCGCTCTGCAATATTTCAGGTGATCATTTATACTTAATGAAATGCAATGAAACAATAGAACGTTATTGATTTAGAACTTTAAAAAGTTTGGTTCGCCTCTGTAGCAGGCCTCTCCGATACGCCTTACATTCGTGAAAGAAACAAATGGCCTACATTATATCTCATTATAGTCACTAGAAATCAATAAGTCGCTTGCATGGAACATATATTTCTTTTAGCTTTGCAAATCACGTTGATGGGCAAGTTGAATTAATAGCAAAGTCTCTTTGTAGCCTGAAGCCATTACTAACAAACTAGCTTTCTATCTATCTAGTCTCTATATCTTACTAAAACTGATTCTAAATACATGTAACTAAAATATGTGCGTGTGCCTCTGCTTGCCTTATCCCAGACTGCTTTTCTTTAGCTGAAGCAGACACTGAGTTTAAGTCCATACATTTCACATGGCATTTATTACTATAAGGTAGCAGTAACAAGATGTCATTGACAGGAGCCTAATTCTTAGGCTCGTGCAGTTCAGGGGAAAAATATCAACTAATCTGCTTGATTTAAAAGATTGATTTAATAATTCATTTTGATTTGGAAACTAATCTAAATCAGATGTTTATCCTGCATCAAGTAGGTTAATTTGGATTTCTGATTCAGTTCAGGGGGAAAAGCCAATTTTGCACATCGTAGAAGCATCTGAATTAACAGGAAGGCATTTAATTCAACAATCTGATTTAAGTTTCAGATTCAGTTCAGAAAATGGATTTTATTCAGTGATTGCTTATACAGACCAATCCATTTCAAGCAGATGAATAAGTCCTAAGGGAATTAGACCCTGTGCGAAGAAGGTAATCATCTGCCATAACTTGAAGATACTGCCCTATGCTCTGATGGTCTCCACTTTTCATAAACCTGTTTCTATATGGCCACAGGGTATCCTATGGATCCTCTGAAACATCTTTTACAAAAAACATTGACTGTACTGTCTTATAAGTGGTTAAGATGGAGCCTGATCCAAATTCAGCACCATATGGAATTTGAGCAAAGGATTTATCAACAAATCTTAAGAGTTGCTGGGGTGTGACAGTCTCCTCTAGTTCATTATTATGACACTTGTCTCGCCATTCTGTATAACCTAACTGATATGTGCTTTATTCCTATCTTTTGAGTGAAAAATCACCCCCAGATATTTAAAACATTGGTGCCTCTCTTGTTACTATTACCATGCTCTTGATTTTTGAAGAGACCTTATCACTTTCAAAATCTGTCTTTGCTTAAACCTTGGACTATCTACTAATTCTAACTTTCTATATTTCTGATCTGGTGACTGGTTGGTGACACAGGTTGGTGATGAGTGTGGCTATTTCTAAGGAAGAACAGTCCCTTATTAATGGGTTTTGTTTCCCTCTTACCTAATGAGATCTGATTGCTATATACTGTATGTGAGGTCCCTCTGTTTCACAATGTAGTCGCCTCATGGCTGAGATTACTGTACAGCTATTGTTAGGAAGAAGAAAGTTTGATGAATACGGTGGAAAGCAACAGTGCTCATCAAAGAAATAATGGGATCCAAAAAACAAAGAGGGGAAGTGAACTTGAGGGATGATAATAAAATGTTATGGGGCTATTTGGGAAACTATTCTCCTTTAAAAATGAACCACCTCAGTCCTGGAAATAGGAATGGATGAATATTTGATGCTGTCTTGGTTGTTATTTATGTACACTGGCAGGTTTGACAGTTAGAAAGAACAAATAATTTGTTCTTTGTGGGGCAAATATAACACAGACTCCCATTTTGCATGAATTGTGGAGGAAATTGTTCCTTTGCTGGTGAAAATGTTTCCTTGTCTTCTGAGTGGGAGGAAAAGTGTCTAGACAGCTTCTGGGTCTGTGAGGAGCATCTGAAAAGATGTGGGGGGGAGAACCCACATAGCATACAGTGAATTATTACTGTGAAATGATACATTTTGGAGACATGTTGCACAACCTCCAAGCTCCCACGCAATTCCTTGGTACCAGCTGGAAGCTTCTGTAGTAAATTTATTCCCTTTGTGTCTTGTATTCAGCTGTTCTTCTGAAACAGAAAGCCATGCCTTTAGAGGTAAATGCTGGGCATATAAATCTTCACAGGAGAAACAAACACTTGAACTAATTTATTGAGATTAAGTCTGCCATGTTTTTCAAGGAGATGAAAATCACCTTTTCCTTGTTCTCTACAACTAACGTTCTCTGGTAGCTACATTTCCACCCAGACACATTGACTGAAGCCATATATCACACTAAGTATGTTTGGTAATGTCTTATATTAATTACAGTTGGATGGATTTCCATGACATGGTAAGTGGTAAGCCATGATTTCCATACTAAAATGGCTGGATTCACAAATCCCATAAGCCACAAACAAGCAAAGTACACCAAGGCTTAGTGAAATATGTGAGTTCAATCACTGTTTTCAGTCAACTGCAATGACATGCTATGTATGCAACTGTTTAGCTGTTGAACGGCCCTGCACTTAGCTGTATTTCATAGTCTGGCATTTCTGAGTTCTTTCTGTCTTGCTAAAGAAAGACGAAGTTCTGAGAACAATTGCCTTTGTGGCAAAGTACATACACCAGACCTATTTTAAGATGGCAGTGTCAAACCTTCGGAGTATTACTGGCAGATCAGATCACTCCTTATCCAGATCAATTTTAGTTGCATACAAGAAAAGAAGGCTATATAAGCAAATATACTTACAATCCCAAAAGCTTATTCTGCTGTTATTTTTATCCACCTGTATTTTCCACTCTCCTCAACATCATGGCAGGCATAACATAGCTGTGAGTTTTAATGATCATTTACAGCTGAGAATGTTGAATGTCACTTGAGTTACAACTGAAAAAACATCCAGATTGTGATGCAATCCCACCAAACATAGCCTTGCTATTGCCCTTCTGTACCAGTCCATAATAAGGAAAAGGAAACAAGGTCTTGGTTCTCGGTTCTCTTGCATGATGTTTCTCTAATAAATAATATAATGGAAGTTCACCTAGTCAAGTGAATGCAGTTTTCAATAGCAAAAATGCACTGCTGAAAACAATAGTATCTTTTTAACAGGAAACCAACATTTAAGTTTATTGGTTTATAGTAGACCTGGCATAGCCCAAGTGATGTCCCAGGGAAGGTGCTTACATGTAGCTTTGTATATTCAGGGTTTCAATACCTTTAATACCTTCTTTAAAAATTTAAAGCTGATTTTATTTCTTTAAGGCACAATTTGCAAGCCTTGTTTCTCCCTCTCATATATAATATATAATTAGAGATTTGCATGTCCCGCCTGATCACAATAATTCCCATAATTGTTAAATAATAATAATCTGGTTGTTTCAGATGCTGTTTAGATAATTAAGGAGATATCCAGTGACAGATCCATTGCCTTCCAATCTCATTGGATTAATTTTATTTAAAACTAGGAGAGAGTAATTTATTCCGGAATTCCAGGATGTGGTCTCAGTACTTGAGCCATTAAGATCGTGATTTGAACATTTTTATGGCAATTCATTGGTGTTGCTAATTGCAAACTATGAATTTGTACAATACGTAAACCCTGTCTAAGCCTGACAAAGGGTTTGCAATTTATTTGTAACATCGGCTATTGAGTATAGAATAATCCCTTATGGAAACTGTGTTTTAGGAAGACTTTATCTCAAATAACAGGTATAGAATATATTCTAATATATTCTAAGGACCCTGAAATGTCATTTGAAAAAGGTTGGTTCAGCTTTATGTTACAGATCCACCTTCCTTCATATTTGCTAGATTGTTCCTCTAAACCAGTGTTGTCCAAACCTGGGCACTTTAAGATGAGTGGACCCATGCTGGCTGGGGAATTCTGGGAGTTGAAGTCCATTCATCTTAAAGTGCCCAAGTTTGGACAACACTGCTCTAAACAAAGGACATATTTGTTGTCACATCATGGCTTTAACTTTTTTTTTTCCCTTTCTCTTTTTTTTTTCTCTTTCCCTTGTGCATTTACTTTTGATGGTAGTGAAGAAATGGTATCTGTTCCCTGTTCAACTCTCAGTGTGACTCTCTCTTTGTTTCAAACAGGAAATCAGTATTCCTCAATGTGGATTGAATTGAATTGTGCATATAATGTTCTTGGCCCACAAAATATTTATTTAAAGATTATTCCTGACAATCTTCTTCCATGTATATAAACACACACATGCACGCACACACGCACACCCCTACAGATATACATATACATGACAGCCAGGGTAATGTAGTGATTAAGGTGCCGGGAGACCCGAGTTCTAATCCTCCTATAGGGACAGAAGCCAGATGGGTGACTTTGGGACAGTCACTCTCTCTCAGCCCTAGAATGAGGAAGAGAAGTAAGAAAACATCTATTTTCCAACTGACGCTAGACCAGCATGGTAGATTACAGTCTATAATCTTCAACGAAGAGGCCTGGATTGATTCTGACTGAAGAACAAGAAGACACAAACCGGGATGTGTGTAGCGGAAAGGAAAAAAATGCATGACAAAGCCTGGTTGTTCGAATAGATTGGCACTATAGGAAAATGTATGCATAACTGATTAACTGAAATGGTTTTGAAATAATGGGATGAATATTTCAACAGCCTGCTTTACATTCTTTTTAATTACTGGTGCAAAGGTGTTTGGTTGCATTTATGACATTAGACAATCTGGTTACAGATGCACATTAACAAACTCGGGGAGGAGGGAGGAGTAGCTGAATAAATCTAGAGCCCTGGATTCCTGAACACCCAAGTTGCCGCATTCATTTCAGTAAAAGGGGGGTCTCTAGACTTGAATGACTTGCATAGTCGTTCATAGACCTGCATAGTCCTTCACACAGACTTCTAATGAAGCATCTATTAGTAATTAAAGGTAAGAAAATGAATGCGTATATCATTTCCATATATGCACTGGATTGGAGTGAAACTATTGCCTGAGACTGAAAGATTCCTTGGGCATAAGTGTTTTCTGCATCCATGTACTGGCCCCTGCCGTTTTATTTCAGACAGCGGATTATGCTTTGGAGTATTTCTCAATCGTTAAGTCTTTTTGGAGCGTATCCGTTGTTGGCAAAAGAAGATATGTATTCATTCCCATCAGGCCATTCCCTTTTGGAGTAAGCAAAAATAGGCAAAATGCAGAAAAGGAGTATGAAATGGTGAGTCAAAGAAATTAAAGGCATGAGATCAGAAAAAGAAAATGAAATATAGCTAAATCTCACGTATACCAACACTATAATGCTTTCTACCCTTGCAAATTATCCTGGCTTCTACCACTTCACTTTTGCTTTTCAAATGTTTTAAACCCTCTCTTTTTAAATCAACTCCATGCTTTCATCGTCTTCCCCTTTGCCTCAATTCATTCATCTCCCTTCACATATTTCCTTTGTGGTTTGATTGTCGTTCATTCTCTCTGAATGATCAAACCACCTCAGTGCTCTTCTCCAGAACTAATCATGCTTCCGTATTTGTTCAACATTTATAAAGCACTTATTTATTCTTGGCCCCACTGTTTCTTGTCTACCATGCATATTCCTTAAGTGCCCTGTTCCCATTGCATTCAACTTATTTCTGTGTTTCTCCTGATGATAGTCAACTCTCAGATATAACTGTGTGTGTATGTCTGTGCGTCCTCAGGTCCCCAACCATCACACCTCAAACATCAAGCAAGTGTTTCTTATACATTTATCCACAAACACATTAAAGAACCAAATCCTTGTCTGACACTTTGCTTGATGCTGAATTATTCACCAGGTATTCCACTTATTCCCACACATGCTTTATTTCCATCTTATACTGCTCTTATTGCATTCATGAGCCAATTTTCAACTTCACATTCATACAAAATATTCTATAATTAGAGCCTATTCACTTTATCATGTACCTCCTGTACTTCATCTGACATACAATAAACTTTCTAACATTCATGAATTTCTCAGTGATCTGCTGAGGAGCAAAAATCTGGTCTGAATTTCCCCTGAATCTTAAAAGCTGCCCTAGTTTCCCTGACTTGCTTCACACACACACACACACACACACACACACGTTTGCATCCTCACTTGCTACCTTTCTGTGTGTCTGTGGAAAGAGTAACAACATTGTTTCAAACACTCACTGCATTTTTCACTGCCACCATAATAAAGAAGCAATGTCTTCTTCTAGGCTCATATGGTAGCCTTGCGGTTCCAAGAAAATACATGTTTGAGTTAGGAGTTATGGAGACATGGGGTGTCCACCAGAAAGAAAAAGTATGACTTCTTTAAGAAGATGCCTCAAATGCAGAAAGAGATCCATGACCCTGCCAGAGTACTTTTCCATTTTGGATCAGAGTAGCTACACATCCCTATTTCTGACAGATTACACCTAAATCTTTATTTCATTTTTGAGGCATTCATCATCTCTACTCTACAAGATCAGTCCCTGCCCATTCAGATCTTTTCCCTTCCTCTTGTTTCACAGACATACAGGATAAATATTTTTCATTTCATTTTTGACAAATGTCTGTTTCTATTTATTTGTCTTACATTCCAAGTTGCAGTCTCCCATATGCTATATGCCTCACCAGATAGGTCCATAGATTTAAATCTCTTCTGCCTAAGATGAATCAAGGCTTTCATATAAATTGTCTTAGTAATATAAAGAATGTGTAGGAGGTATTACGAGCTTTTGCCATGTCTATCACACATGCAACATCCCCAGCTAATGATAAAGATAGTACCAGTCAGTTTTTGCACAATTTGACCCATGTGTCCAAGGGAAACCAAAAACCAGGTTTGTTGAAGAACACTCACAACCTTTTATACAAGCTAATATCTGTACCTAAAAACTATTTTGCAAGCCAACATATTGTTCTCCTCATCCCTACAATATGCAGTGGACTGTTACACAAGATGCTAAGGATAAGATTCTCCAATTCCCAGGACAGTGGTGAAGAACATGGCAACAATGCTTTATAGATTGGCTTTCATAAGTGAACTATTGCTAATTTTGTAATATACCAGTGAGTAACTCCTGGTTACTGTATTCCTTGCAAAAAGAGCACAGGAGTACAACAATCATATTAAAAACAACTCATTATTATGCTCTTAAGAATCATATTAGCATAATTGTCAATACTTTTTGAGGATCTTGGTAATTGTACTTTTCTAATGGTGCTGCGTTTTGTATATTAAAGGAGCTTAGTCATCCATCAGATTGCTATGATATCCAGGAGAAAGTAAATTACTACAGAACTAGTTTTTAGATTTACATACATACATACATATATATTATCCCACCTTTATTGTTTTTATAAATAACTCCAGGTGCTGAACATGCATCATACTCCCTCCTCCTATTTTCCCCACAACTACAACCCTGTGAGGTGAGTTGGGCTGAGAGGGAGGGACTGGCCCAAAGTCACCCAGCCGGCTTTCATGCCTAAGGTGGGACCAAAACTCACTGTCTCCGCCTTTCTAGCCTGGAGCCTTCAACACTAGACCAAACTGGCTGTAAGTTTAATTTGGTGTATATGTATGTTTGCCTGTGTTTGCATGTATATCTATCTTCCGACTGCTATTTTTTTGTTCACGAACAAAGTTTGTATGTATAGCCTTCACTTACCAATCTTTAATGTAACATTTGTATTACATTGACAAGAATCTTGAAGATCATGAATCCCATTTTTGAAAAGCAGAGTTAAAGATACAGGATGATTTGTGTGACCTTGAATGAATCAAAATATTGCCATGTTAATTGTTAGCAAGGCAGTGCTAATTCTCCAGATCCAGGTACATTCAAGACTGCTGAAAATACAATAAGACTAGTTGATATTAATTTAAAACATGGGCATTATTATTTGTAAAAAAGATTCTGATAGGGAGCAAGATCCGTGTGTCTGTGTGTTTCCTCCCCACAAATATGTGAAATCATGTTTGCAGCTACATATATTAGGAGCAGACAGAGTGAAAAAATGTTTCGGAATATTTGTCAGCTCCCACCTGGTGTCCCACGCTTTCTTGTCAATCACACCAACCAATTGGTAGAGTCATTTCACAAGAGATGGAATTATTGATTACAATCAGCAAACATTTGACTTTTGCCCAGTTATAGGGATGGCAACAATCAATACATCAATGAAGATTTTCAATGCATTTTTTCTTGACACATTGGAGCAGACAATTTTGGTAGAGAATTGGAAGGTTTTCAGTTAATTACGGTTACTTGTTTTAGGCTTATGCTATAGTTTTCATCTGTTTTCTACCAGGGCTGTGCAAAGTTTTGAAGTAGTGTTTAGCTTTGATGAAGCTTTGAATGAAGCACCCTATCAAGGCTAATATGTGAACCAACAGTGGCCCTTCACTTCTAAATGGAAAGCAAAGCACCCATATAGTGTTGACTTGCTTTGCTATATTTTACTACTTCAGAGCTCATCTTATTCTCCTCCCTCAGAGCTCCAGTATGGGACAAGGCTGAAAGGAGCCTTCACCTACTGGCTAAAGACTCTCCCATGCTAGGTGACTTGAGTGCAGGCTGTACAGAATACAAAATAGTGCAAGAGGGCAAACAGTTTGATGCTCTCTTGGCCTGTAAGAGGCTAGGCAGCTCAACTGTGGGCTTCAGAGAAACCTCCTTTGAATTGCTTTCCTAGTTGAGAGAAGCCAATGACTTGGAAAAGCTCTTTTCTCAGTGCTGGTCTCTTCTAACTTCTCATTGGCTAATGAGAAGTTGAGAGAGGCTGGTGAAAAGAAAGGACATATCACTTTGCTCCTCTGGCCACCTCCCATCTGAAGAAACCAATGATGGGAAAGGATCAAAAGACCTGAACTCCTTTAGGAAGCACTGTAGGAAAAGATTAAGAAGAAACTTCTCCCACAGTGCTGGCTGAAGTGCTTCCAGGCTGAATGTCACTGAAAGTGCTGTTACCATTTAGAATGTCATGTAAACCTGCACAATTGTGGTTTATTTAGCAACAGTGGCTAAACAAAACATGATCTAGCCAGTGTGATGTGTGAATCCACTCTGTAGATCATATAAAGTGAAGGTTAACTTGGTGAAGTAGATAATATAGATCTAGGCTGCCATTATTTTTAAGGCAAGCTTTTTAGTGGAAGGGTATTAGCTATTTCAACAAAACAATTGCTGGCTGCCTTTTCTGTTGAAGAATTAACTGGTTTAATCTTTACAGATATTACCTGTATCCTTTCCATCCTAATAATGAAAAACCCAATTGACCTCTGTCTTTTTAATGTTTATGGATATTGATAAAGTACACAGCAAATGGTTTGAGTTAACAGCTGACTGCTATTTCCATCTGTGAAACTGTCTATAAATACTTTAAAACTGTCATATTGTCTGGCATCAAAGTCTTTGCAATAAAGTCCTGGTGTCTCTAAAGATTTATTCCTTATGGTTAGACCCCGAGTCGTCTTCTGTGCTGCTGAGTCTCAAGCTGATCAGGATCTTAGCTGAGAGCTTGTAAGGAACTCAAGGGCTATGCTTAATCATAGATCATTCAGACGTTGGAACTATAGTTTGTTGGGTAGCTCTGAGCAAGTCATGTCTTTACGCCGGAGCCAAATAAGATCTGGTGGCTCTGGACAGAGATTTAATGACAAAAGACTTATCCAGCAAGTGTAGAAATGTCTAGGTGAGTATCAATATGTAAAGAAATGCTGAATATTTCTTTTCCTCTAACTTTTTAAAAATCATTCAGATGGATTTAACATGAAAGAAAAAGAGCTATGGACTGACTTTACTAAGTGCAAGAGATGGTCAACTCTCCTTTCAAAATGCCTGCATATGTTTGCAATGAAGCAGGGCTTTTGTTTGGAGGACCTGGTACAACCATGTGATATCCCCAGAAAGCAAGGGTCAGGTGGGCAGTCCAAAAAGTGGTCCAAGAGTAAAAGGGTGTGTTTGTGTGTGATGCATGTGTGTGCGCACATACACACACACAGAAATCTCATCAGCCACCTGATATAGTCTGTAGAACATGTGAGATGATGCTGAAACTGCTGCAACTGAAGATGAAGCAGGCACATAAGCAAAGAGGTCAAAAAGCCAGAAATCTTGTCTAAAAGATCCCTTCAGGGAGGTAGATCAGAAGGAAACACGTCATTAAGGAAACAAAGGAAAAGAAGATCACCTGAACCAGCCAGAGTTGCACCTGAGCCCATGGAAGAAACCCCAATCCCAGCTAATCAACAAAACAAGAACTTTTGGGGATAAAAAGGAGTCCTGAAGCCCTCCCACGCCTTGAGTTGTCTTTGGAGCCACACTTGGCGGCTTCCGTCCCTCTAGCTAGTGCCTGGCAGCCTAGTTGAGAAGGACATGGGTAAGCGTGGATGAGTGTGTGTGTGAGAGAGTGTGAGAAAGCACAACCAGTGACGTTTTGCTGTTACTTGAAATTCACTGGGTCTCCGTGTATTCCAAAGAATCTGTTGTGCCTCAGTGTTTGGTTGAAAGCGATTTGTGCGTGTCCCTTATTATGTCCCGGCTGATGTGCATCTTGTCTGCTCTACCACACCTCTCTGGAAAGCCCAGATAGAAAGCAAGGGGGGCTTACAAGATCCACGTACCTCAACAGGCTGTAGGTGTGTGTGTGAGTGAGTGACCGTAAGCTGAACCTGGGAGTGCACGTAACAAATCCATGCAGTGAGAAGCTTCTTCAAAATTCTGTCTTTTCCTGGGAAAGAGGCAAAGGAACATCCCTTTCAGAGAGTGAAGAATTTCTTGGAAGTCTAGGGCAATACTAGAGTCACATGCCCAAAATACTTTCCAAATTCCCATAGCGCAGGGTAGAGAAAGACAGGACTGGTTAATCATAAAACCCATGCAAGTAAATACATTGAATATTTCCAATGGATTGCTTCTGAGAATGATTTATTATTTACTTACTAGAAGTCCTATTGGACTTCCTAACACACAGCTAATGTAATCTGCTTTACCTTTCTTTCTTTCTTTCTTTCTTTCTTTCTTTCTTTCTTTCTTTCTTTCTTTCTTTCTTTCTTTCTTCCTTTCTTCCTTCCTTTCTTCCTTTCTTCCTTTCTTCCTTTCTTCCTTTCTTCCTTTCTTTCTTTCTTTCTTAAATTGTTCCTCCTAGCCATAGTGGGACTACATCATTAACCCCACAGGAAGGCTAATAAACAAAAAAATATTTTAGAAGCTTTATTAAGTTCAATTAATTGGTTGTAACAGTTTAATTTTGTCATGCTTTGGTAGCCAGTGTATTGTAAGTAATTCTGATGATTTTCATTTCAGTTGCTCAAACAAGCTTGCGTACCAAAGCAAAAAATTGAGTTGTTTTGATAATTATAAAAATCATTGGCTTGTTTGGTGTATTGTGATAAATGGGTTAATTAATCTCCTTTTTTATTGCTTCTAAAGTTATTTTCTTTTATTTTATTGCAACAGAACAATTATAATTTATCCAGCAGTGAGCACTGATAGATTGAAATCACAAACTTTTTCATTGTTTAGAGCAATTCAGTGCTTGCAGAGGAGATGGAATGAATGAATATTTAGGAAAGATAAAGCCAAGCACAGTAAGGGATGTGGCCTGGTGCATCTCCGAAAGGATCTAGAGATGGTCTAGCTGGGTCCTTCCTGCCTCTTCTAGCCCATTAGATGGATTTGTGTATATTTGTAAAGTTCCCCAAGAATCTGGGTAGTAAACAAACAAGAAAACAACAAAAGATGTGTACTTATAAATAAGCCTTATCAATAGAGGCAAAAATGTGTAGCTCAGGGTTGAACTGTGGAGTCCTTGGGGATCTCTGAGTTTGGTTCTTTTCTTGCAAACGTTTCCCTACCTGGCTAGGTAACATCTTCAGTGCTAAAATGGGATGGGGTTTGCTCTCTATTTATATGCTGTGGCCTGCCTTGCCAGTGCTGGTGGGGGTTTTATTTTGCTCCTCTGGTCGTTCTGACTGGCTTATGTTTACTGCTTGATTGTGTGCCTGGTGGTAATCTTTGCTTACCTGGGTGATGATTGCTGGTGAGGCGATCTTCTGGTCTTTTGTCTCTTTTGAATAGTATGTAGATGTTGCTTATCTCTATGTGTCTGTTAATTGCGACCTTGTCTGAATATCAGGCTTCCAAGAATTCCCTCACATTTTTGGATTTAGCTTGGTCTAAAATGCTGACAGTTTCCCAGTTAAAACTATGGTTAAGTCTGTCCATGTGTTGTGAAATTAAGGAGTTTTCATCATGTTTTCTCACTGCTAGTTGGTGCTCGTGGATGCGCTCTGCCAGTCTTCTGCCTGTCTGTCCTACATAGTGTTTGTTACAGTCCTTACAGTCCCTCTCCATGGGCATCTGAATTATGTTTCACCTTCAGCACATCTACCTACCTTATACAGTATTTACCTTCTGATACCAGGTCAAATCCCACAGCATTCCTGAGATTCATAGATGGAAAACAGTAGAGCTGTACGCCATCAACATATTGCCAATATTCTCAGGGGACCTTGCTGATTTCATGATAGAGAGTATCTATATGCACTCTACACTCCCTATGTCAAAGGCAAGAAGTTTCTCTGCATTACTTTTTGAGATCAATTCTTGAGGAAGGATTAAGGGCATAATATTGTGTTGTGTGGTCCATTCAAGCAAAAAAATACCTTAGCTACTAGCATTAAAACTCAGAGAGGTCAAGGATAATACTGTGTTTTCTCCTCTCTAATTCATTCCTTGCTGTGAGTCATCCACCACGTGACCTAAACAGGGCCTGACATTAGATAGGAACTGAGTCCAATAATCAGTTTCTTCTAAGTTTACTTAGATTTAAGGGCACCATCACTGTCAAAAGATTGCTGCAAAATTGAATGCTGACTTCTTTACAAAAAAAGTCTCAGTATTACTTCTTAGGGACAGGAGGAAGTACCACCTCTCTAAGGGAATTTTTCATTATTTCTGAGATCTCTAATACAGGAATGGCCACAGCATATTTCATCAACCAGAATGTCCAATGCACTACAGAAGGACCTAATTGTTTCAGGTAGTTTGTATATATCTCAGGTAGCAGAAGCTGAGAAATAACCATAGCAATAGAATCAGATGGTGTCCTAGCAACATCCATCTTTCTGTCTAGAAAAATAGCATTTAAATCAGCACAGATAGAAGCACAGATACAATATCCTTAAAGGGTAGATCAAACTGGTCACAGTAGGACTTCAAGATTTATGTCACCAAATCTCCTGGTGTTTTATTCAGTAGGTCCACATCCATCCAGAATAGCTCTGTCAGACATTCTCAGCATTTAAATAGATACAAGCATTAAGCAGTTTGAAAACTCCCTGCTACCTCTTTATAAAAATATTACAATTTTAAATGCTTTACAGCTCTTACAGAAGCTGAGCTATATGGGACATATGTTAATGAGGTCTCTAAGAGCTCAGCTAGCATGTGTTTGAAATCCCCCTTCAGTGTTTCATTATATGAAAAAGTCATAATTCCCATTTCAATCAGATTGTGTAGTTACGTCTAAAGGCAGGCATTGGGGAAACAGATAAATTCAACTTAACATGCCCGCTCCAGCCATTGCAAAATCTTAATATTTCTAATGCAGTTCTAAATTTGGATGAAATGTTTCTAAGTAACTTCTGTTAAGAGTTCAGAGCATCGATGAAGTCCATCTGTCACTTAGAGGCTGAGCAGCGCATGGATCCCATAGAAATATGCTTTCTTTGGTATTTTTTATATTTCATTCCACTCTTTGGAATGACAGTCTTTGAACTGATGGTCTTATTTCAATGCATTCTGAATTGAGAGCCTCTGAAAGCAGATCCTTGTGATTTGCATAGGATTGTATGCCATCCAACAAGTCATGCCTGAAAATTGGCAAGGAGGCAGTACTTTGCCGCAAGAAGGCACAGCAATGGTATGATGGATCTCATTGAGGCATTTTATGGTGCCCCTAAAGTCTTCTCCAGCATGCGTGCACAATAACCTCTGCCAGACAATGAAGATGTTGGAGGAAGCCTCAGAAAGAACAAGAAGTGAAGCAATGCACCATCTTGTCTTTGCTTCTAGAAGCAAGGGGCACATTCAAAGGGATGCTTCTTGTGAAGCATCACTGAAGCAAAGTACATGTCAAGGCTTTGTACATCTACTGAAAATTCAATTTCAATTCTTCTTTTAATGAACAAATTAGTCTTCTCTCAGTCTTCTGCAACCTAAGACACCCTGGATTTCTGGTCAACAGGTATCATCTCTAGCCATTAGCCATTCTGGATTGGGATGAAGGGGGTTGTAATGCAAAACATCTGAATGACATCAGCACCAGTATATTTAAAAGCCATTGCAATCTTTGTTGTTTGGATTCAAGAAATACGGATAGGGGAGCAACAACAACCCTTAACCGTGGTGCAATATAATTAGGAGTCTTGTGACATCTTAAAAACATGTTATTGGATAATGGGCTTCATATATGATGGGGCTTCTTCATGTCATCAGTAGATTAAAATGGTTTTTACTGCTAGTGATACAAGCAGTTACTGGCAGCCTGGCCATCATTTTGTTTTTGTTTTTTCATAATGTCTTTTATTAAAATTTTTCTCAGATATAGAAGACAAACATAAAGTAATATAAAGTGAAATTAAAGAAAAGGAAAAGTGAGGTGAGAAAGCGAAAAAAGTATAAGGAAATGCAAATAGAAACAATATCATTTTCTTCTCACTTTCTTTTCTTAATTTATAGCCCTGGCTTATTTGCAAATTCAAAATTCTTCTGTTTCATGCAGGTAATTTTTGTTTCCTTTTGTCATGGCCCAGGACTCAGACGCTGACTCTGTCTCTGAAGAAGCTGCTCCAGCAGAACCTGTGGAATGTCGGCCTCAGGAGACACAAAGCCAAGAATTGCCTGAGGCTGATGAAACACAGACACCACCTGAACAGCTGAAGCAGTCAGATGAGGATGACCGCAGGCCTCCCAGCCCTTGTGCCCAGCAAGTAGAGCTAAGAGCCCAGCAAAGACATTCTGCAAGGCTCCTTGAGTAAATCCCTTGATTAAAGACAGCTGGCAGCAGCCTGATTTAAGAAGCAGCCCTGACCCATGATCCGTCATTGGAAGCAACTCTCTGATCTCTGGCTCTTGCATAACATCCTCATGGATGCTGCTTGTGAAAACTCTGACTCTTGGACGGACTGACTAACCTGATTTGGCTCTCTGAACTTTGGATTGGATTTTGACTCTTCTTCTGTGTGCTCCTGTTGAAAGTGAAACTACCCAGGCAAGCTTCCTTTTTTAGAGACTGTTTTGATTTACATTTCTTCCCTTGTCTGCTGTTATCTGCTCAGCCTTGAGTAAATTGCTTTCCTCACCTAGCAATTGTGTGTGTGAGTTTGAGACCTGAAACAGGACCCATTTCTCTTGCTGTTAACATAAACAGCTGGGGTTGTAAAAGTATAATTTGCTGCAAAGCATTTTTCCTTCCTGGAGATCTCCTTAATTCTTCCTCTTCTATCTGTATCTATATACTATATACTAAAACTCACATGTCTGTAACCTTCAACTGAGCAAAACGGTGTGTCATAAAGCAACAATTTTTGAACCAAGGTACCTCAAATGGTGCAAGCCTATATTATATGTGGAAATGAAGGGACAGAGGGAAGGAAGGAAGAAGGAAGAGGGAGTGAGGGAGGGGTCCTCAATCTCTTTCCTGCCTCCCTCTGGCTTCTGTGCCCAGTTGGCTGGTGGCAAGGCCCAATGAGTGAGCGGTGACTGGCTGCTTTGGAACTGAGGCCCAAACTTGAAATCTCTTAACGGTGGTGAGTGACCTGGATGCCTGCTGGCAAGGTAGGGATGGGTGAGGGGTGCCAGCAGTTGACAGGTGAACTCTCTTCCTCTGTCTAGGGAGGGGGCCCTTGGGGACACACCAGAATGAGGAGCAGGGGTGCAGTTTTCCTTGCAGTCTATGGCTCCCTTTGTTCCACCTCCACCCAGCAAATTGGCAGGCAGTTCTGTGGGTCTGTTGAGGAGGAGGAGGAAGTTCATGGGGGTTCTCCTGAGGATAGTGAAGGGAGGGCAAATGGCACAAGCCTATATTAGATGTGGAAAGGAAGGAGGAAGGGAGGGAAAAAGGAAGGAAGGAAAAGAGGGAGGGAGGAAGAGGAAGGAAGGGAGGAGGAAAGGTTTCTGACATTCCCTGCCAGCTTCCCACAAGCAAAGTCAATGGGGAAGCTGGCAGCAAGTTATAAGTTGCTCCCACTCTCACTGCTTTTTTGCCCTTGGTCATTCTGTTTCTCTGTTTAGATAAGGAAATGTCTCTGAAATGATGACCCAATGGGTCACGGGTTGTCTAGTCTCCATTAAAATATTTTGCATCCTCTCTTGTCTTTGTCTTTTCAATTTACTATTTTGCTGTACAAATTGCCCTGGCATCCCGTGCATTCCAGAGTCACCGGGTTATGATCTGAAAAGGCTTTTGGTAACATCTCCACTTCATTAACGCATGTAACAAGATCTTTAGAAATCCAAAACATATCTCTTCTGATCTGTGTCTTTCAGGAAAATAAGTATATTCTTTAGATTCACCATTTTTATGTCGCCATACAACAATAAGCTCAAAGAATATTTTCAGAAAGAATAATTTGCTTTCTGTTGTTTTCATTCCTTTCACAGAAGTTCTAACTTTTTGTGGGCAAATGACTCCATTCCAGTGTCCAATTAGACACTAATTTTCATGACATGTCCATTAATTTTTCCATAAAAAGCAGTTTTATTTTCATTTGGTGCATATATTCCCAATATTACAATTTTGGTTTCATTCAAATTGATTTTAATCCCATGTATTTATCATGGTCATCAGTCAATATCAATTCGCTTGTAATTGTGGATTTATATACAGTACCATTCTTCGTACCTGTTCATGCTGAAATAAATTCTTGACCCACATTTTTATAAATCATTTTTTTGTCCTTCTTTCTTATATAGGTTTCCTGTAGATAAATTACATATTATTTCAACTTTTTCAAAGAATGAAATAACTTTTTTCTTTTGGGGGAGCTGTAAACTACATATGTCATGGCCCACCCAATCACTTCCCAGAGGACGGACCAAGGATGCTTAAGAGAACCAACCCATGCTGGTGTGAAAAAAACACAAGGATCGGACTTCTGCGGGAGGTACGGCTAACTAAAGATGGCTCTGTGAAAGTGGAGCCAAAGACTCTGGCACTCACCAGTTCCTTGGAACCTCTCTGGATAAGGAGAGGATGGGAGATCACCCACGTGCTCTGGATGGCTGCTCCTGACAAGGAGAACACAGGACAGCGGGTTTCTGTGGGTTTGAATGCTGGGAGATGATGGGATTACCCATCTTGCTCACACAGCATCTTGCTCCCACAGCATGGTCCGTCTGTCTGCCCATCCATCTGTCCATCCATCTGTCCGTCCATCTGTCTGTCTGTCTGTCCGTCCAGTTGTCCATCAGGTAATAAATTGGAATGAGGGAAGCCTTATTTCACATGAAGTGGTACTCTTTCCCTGGTATTTCTGATTGAAATGTGAATTGTGAAAATTGTGAGACGAGCATCCTTGGTAACTGAACCAATCAGAGTAATAAAGGAATGCTATTTCTGATGGGACAATTTTGTTTCCATGAAACAGCTTTGCCTTTTCACAAAGAAGCCTGTTATCTTTCAGAGGGCATTTTGAAGCAGATTTTGAAAGAGTTCAGTGACAAAACACACTGATGACTCCAGATGACTGCCAGGTCTTTCTAGCTTGTAAGAATCAGGCAGCAGGTAAAGGTCTTCTTTGCTGCAGCTTGGATAACCGTTGCCATTCAGAGTATGTAATAGTGGCCTAGGGTTTTTTTATTTTTTATTTAAATCTGATATGGATTAAGACATGGTCCCCTCCCTGTCCTGGCTTGGCCTGCTCTCAGCTAAGCAGAACACTTGATAATGCCCATTCTTTGCCTGGCATCTCATTTATCCTCCCTCAATCGTTGCAATCTTGTTTCTACAAAGAGTACCTTTTAATAAAATTCTTCTGAATCTGAGAACATCTCTGAATTGCTCAATTTTCTCACATTTGCCAACTGTATTCACTTTAGAAGTTTCTTAATTTCACAATATTTCAGGATATAACTGCCATACTTAGCATAAAGAGATATCTGTAGAAGGAATCTGTGTGGTAATAACTTCTCTTTAATTATTACCCAAGACTATTTTAAAGTATTCTGAGTGAAGTGTTTCTCAACTCTTTGTGTGTGTGTAGTGTATGTGTGCGTGCGTTTTCAAGAATACAAAATTGGGATTTGATTTAAATATGATGACATATTCGTGTTGCAAATCCAATATATTCTTTCTCACTCAAAAGGTTTAGGTAGCTGCTTATTGTTTCTGTGGCCTATTGCGTTCCACATGTCATTGTTGTGACTTAGATGGCATGATACATTATTATTATTTGTTTAGGAACGTGATAGTTCATTTAACATTTGAACCAGGACTAAAAGTGGGTGCCTCCCATTTCCTTCCAGGAAGACATAATAAAATCTGACCTATTCACCCCATTTCCTCTTTGGCCACCGTTGTTCTCTTTGGGCCAACAAATACTTAGAATTAACTTCTAAACCAGTGTTGGTTTTACTAATAGTCTCCCACTGAATTCATAGACCATGACCATCACTGTAAAGCAATTATTTGCTTCTAAAGTATGGAATCAACAGAACTCTAGGACATTCCATACCATCATACCCTGTCCTTTGACCTCCAGACTCCTCAAAGAAGCTGATGATTACAACAAACAGCAGTGGTGGTTCATGAATGAATGAATGAATCTCTGCCAGTTGCTTCAAATCAGGATTGGGATAGCATATCTCGTGTTTGTTGTTCCAAACCTTTAGTTTCTGTCCATGGTCCTGAGTTTCTGCATTTCTACCTTGCTTCTGTCAGTCATCTTGCATAGCGGCCTTTCTCCTAGACTGTAATTAGCTATTATCAGATACTTGATGGAAATGAGCCATGAATTGTAGCACCAGCAGCAGCAGCAGATTTAAAAGAAGGAGGAGAAGGAGAAGGAGAAGGAGAAGGAGAAGAGCAGCAGCAGCAGCAGCAGCAGCAGCAGCAGCAGCAGCAGCAGCAGCAGCAGCAAAAAACACCCTGGGAACTGTATTTTATGTATTTATCACATGTACTGTATATAGCCACCCATCTCACACAAAGCAACTCTGGGTGGCATAGGACAATTAAAATAAATGAATAAAAAATAGGCACTATAAAAGACAAAAAGTTATTATTAAAATAAAAACATTATCACAAATGTTTAAAAATTTAGATTTTATAATATACAACCCCATGGAGAGAGCAGAATATCAATCATAGTGGAGCCATCTAAGAATCTCTCCAGTTCCCAAAGACCCCCACCCAGGCCTGATGGCACAACCAAGTCTTGAGGACTTCCTAAATGACAGCAGGGTAGGGGTGAGCTTCACTTCGGGGGGAGAATGTTCCACAAGGAGGGAGCCACAGCAGAGAAGGCCCACCTCCTGCAACCCACCAAATGCAAGTCCCTGACTGATGGAACCCGTAGCATACCTTCTCTGCTGGATCTCATGGGGTAGACTGATGTGACTGGGGGAGGCAGCCCTTCAGATAACCCAGCCCCATGCCATGAAGGCTTTAAAGTCAAAACCAGCACCTTGAATTGCACTCGGAAGCAAACTTGCAAAGCAGAGGTGTAATATGTGCTCTGCACCCATAACTGCCTGTGCCTCACCAGATGAAGCTTCCAGATATTCTTCAAGGGCAGCCCCACATAAAGCACATTACAGTAGTCCAATCTGGAGGTAACTAGGGCATGACTGACTGTGAGCAGAGCCTCCTGATTCAGGTAGGGGAGCAATTGGTGCACAACACAGGCCACCTAGCCGCAGTTGCCACCTGCTGTTCAAGCAGGAATCTCAAGTCTAGGAGGACCCCAAATTGTGCACTGGGTCTGTCCGGAGCAGTGCCACCCCATCCAGCACCAAGGAGGGTGTAGTCCCAGAACTGGCAGGACCCTGAACTCAAAGACACTCAGTTTTGCCAGGGTTCAGTTGAGCTTGCTGTTCCCCATCCAGACCCTCACAGCTTCCAGGCACCGGGATAGGGCATTCACAGCATCACTTAATTTGCCAGGGGCAGAGATGTATAGTTGGGCATCATCAGCATACTGGTGATATGATCTTAATATAAACCTAAATAAGGCTTCTTAAATAATTATCTACTGCAGAGTTGGGCAACTTCTGTGGAGCGGAGGGTGACAAATCAGTTTTATGACTTTATGAAGGGCAGCCAGAGGCTACCTGGTGTAACGGATGAAAATTCTGGGCATTTGAGAAGTGGATAAAGAGTGAAATTGGGGACAAAGGGCCCCTAAGAAAACTTTGAGAAACAAATCAGTACTATTTGCACCCTTAAGCAACTTCCCAAAAACCTAAATGGTCACATGATGCCTTAATGATCAGAGGCAGTTTGCCTCTGGATAGTAGCTGCTGGGTAGAATCCATGTTGAATTAGAATCAGATGGCAGTAGGTCTCCCAAATTCATCTGTATGGCAATTGTGAGAGACCGAATGCTGCGCTTTCCCCAGCCTGCTGACCTCCAGATGGGTTGGAATTGGAACTCCAAGAATTTCAAGGTAAATTGGTTAAAGACTTGGAATTCTGGAAGCTGCATTCCCAATGCCCCAGAAGGGGATGCCATGTTGGGTCCATCTGAGACAGGCTTTTGAAGTGACCTCAGTACTTCTTTTTTGCTGGGACCTGTTACTTAGTCCTGAAAATCATTCAGAATCTTTCCCTTCTTTGTGATTCGGTATTAATAATTATTAATTCTCTTGCGTTGTTTGGAAGTTGCGGTGGTATTCCCCCCCCCCCCCCCGATTTTCCGATCTTATCGCATTTAACATTTATGATTCATTAAGTAGTCATGAAAAAGACCCAAGGAGTTTAAAAGACTACATTGCTCTTCATTGTTTCTGATGCTCAGGGTTCAGTAACCTACTGACAGGAGATTCCATTCTATTCACAGCATAATTAAATTCACAGCACTTTCAAATTGTTCTCTGGATCAGAACTCAAAAGGAAAGAGAAAAATATCTAAGCTTATTTCTTTTGGAATAACAGTTATTCTTCAAAGAACTAACATTTACAGAAGGTAGATTCATGCAACGCCTGATCCACGCATGTTTCCTTAGGAGTAAGTCCACTGGTGTCCAACAACAGGTATCTAGAAAACATCCTTAGGATTTCAGCCTTAGGATTTTTATTGCTTTTAAATTGTTATTTTTTAAAAAAATGTTTCTAAAATCATGCAATAATATTGGCCACTGGATTACTGGAACTGCTTTTCTTTCTGTTTTCTCTTTTTCTTCCTCTAGCAGTTCTCTGGAGACCTGGCTGATAGCGGCTATTTTGACCAAAATAGCATAATGGGCTGAAGACTGTGTGTGCCAAACTCAGGTGATGTTTTGTCAGGATGTGGTAGGTAAGAAAGATGAAGGAGGTGCTATATAGATTCAAGAATCTTTACTGGCCTAGGAAAAGAAAAGAAAAAAGGGCAGACGGACGGACAGATGGATGGAGGGGTGGATGGACAGGCGGAAGGATGGACAAACCGACAGGCGGCAGGTAGATGGACTGATGGACAGACAGATGGACAGATGGATGGACAGATGGATGGACGGACACGTGGATGCATGGACGGGCAGGCAACAGGCAGACAGATGGGCAGAGTGAGAAAAAAAACCTAATGACACAGAATTGGGGGTGAGATTCTTAGGAGCAGCTCCAGGCACATTTTGATACTTGGAGTCTTCTCACCCATCTAAGCATATCTCAAAAAAAGGTACTGGAACTGAAAGGGTTATGATTTGCTGGTGCGCAAATGAGCTCTCTGCTCTCATTCTCACAAATCACACTTTGAATGCCGCTGAAATCATAACCATGCATGTTTCCGTAGAGTCTCTACTCCTGATACAATAAAAGTGTGTAGGTCAGGATATGGTGGGTGAGAGATGGTTCCACTATGTGCATTCAGTTGCTTTTTTCTGTCACCTTAGATAAAAACCAAACAGCTTTGCAGGGGTGTTAGCAAGCAGAATGAAGGAAGAATTACAAAAGCACTTTGCATACGGATAAGTGCTGGAACAAATATATATAGAGTCAGCCTTGCGAAGTTACAACAACATGCTTCAGCTATTCAGTCTGTCTCTACTGTAATTATAGATCAGCGTATTTCAATACAAGGACTGTGCGTACTTTTTTCCTAAAGCACATTATGTTCCAATCTGTGTATAACAGCAACCATCATTTTAATATGCAATAATATGAAGTTTTATTTTCCTTCAGGGCTTTTCTGGTAAGGAAGGTGACTGAATTCCTTAAAATATATATCTAAAAATCTCCAGCAAATTGAGCTGAACAATATATGTCATATTAAGGAGGGGAAAGAAATAAGAAACAATCATTTTACTTGACAAAGATTTTCTCTGTGACATTCCAGTAAATGGTAGGCTACTCTTCATTCCGTCTGCAATCTAGAGCTTGTTTAGGTGAGGGACAGAGGCACTGAAGCATGAGAAAATGGGGGGGGGGGGCAGCAAAGCAGACTATGGGAAGATAAGAATGATTTGTCATGACGCTGATGAATCTCAACCGCATTGAAACTAGTCCCATGAGTCCTATCCATTGCCTATGCTGGCTGAGGGTTGATGGGTGTATGGAACCCCCAAGTATCTGGAGGGTGGCAAGTGGCTTGAGCAACAAGAACAACAGCAACAAAACCCTCTTTTTAAACTTCAAAAGAAATTCATGACTTTTTCCCCCCAAAAAAGGACCCCAGTATCTTTGAAATCAGAAGGAAGATTCTCCCTCAATCAGGGAAGGGATGGTGCCTTGCTGTCTGAGCTTTGTAGATGATAATTACAAATTGGATAGTCTCACACAAGACATTTCAGCAGGTCATGTTTAAGACGGTGGAAACTCGGAAAATGCTTTAATGCGATAACCAAGGAAGTGTGCAAACCCAGCTGTTCAATCTTGGGATGGATGGACCTGTTGCTAGACATTCAGACTTTCTCCAAAGACTTTATCCTCTTTTTTAGTCTTAAAATTCCCCCTGCCCCCGCTTGAAGTCTCTTTGCTCCTCTTGTTTGTAGATCATCAATTTTTGAGCTGCTCTCTGCTCGCTGCCTTCTATCAGGGAGTGCAGGCACATCCTGTTAATCTCCAAATCCTGCAGAATACACCCTGGCAATCAATAGCTGCCTGCCCTCTCTATTTGCTTTCCTTGGCTTGCATATTTTAAGGGAGCTGAAGGAGACCCTCCAATTTTCTCTCCGCATGCAATACAAACGATGGCTTACAGAAATATACATAATTGCCATCTCTTCCCTTTTCCCCCCTATAGAGCTTGCTGATGCCATCCTCTACCTGCTTTTTGATTACTTGGGAGAATTCACCTGTTTGTTTTTCAGGAGGACTTTTTAGGGGGGACAGGATGACCTGAAGAAAGTGTGCTGGCTGCAAAAAGGGCCTTTAAAGGACACTGCATACACTTAGTAGGATGCAGTAGGAATCTGGGAGGTATTTGTAAAAGCTTTGGTGGGACAGGTAGGGTTTAAGTCAAGAATGTCTTATGTCCAGGCCTCCACAACCTAAAGCAGGTGAATCCCCACCTAGAAGTCATGGCAGATTGTACAGATGGCATCAACCCCTAGAAGTCATGCTGGGCTCACAACAGTTGCCCTTAGTACTGGAGAGATTCTCTGATATACATCAGTTTTCATTCAGCTTAATGAAATGGAATTTGACTTTCAATTTCTTTCAAAGGAGAAGAGTAACTTTATGACATTCTTATGCTTGAGGGTGGTGTTCCTGCATTGATTTAACTGTAAAGACCAAGGCGTGTGTCTGAATATCCTGCTTTTCATTATCCGATCATCTCTCCAGGACTCTGCAGCCTCCTTGGCTTCCTACATTGATCCAAGGGAAGACATCAGAAAAGTATTTGTGTGTGTGTGTGTGTGTGTGTGTGTGTGTGTACTGAAGTTATTGTGACCACTAAGGAGAACCTGTCCTTGAAAAATTGTTCGATAATTTTTCCTTCTGTTAGTGAAAGTCAGAGAAACCATCCACTCAATTTCTGAATTCACAAATTGGGTGGCAAGTTTTGAAGCAACATTTGTGTCCACTCTAGCTCTCATGGCATCTATTCTTTCCTACATTTAAAAATAGTTTCTTATAAGAATAGGCAGCCAAGAATGTAGAGAGTTACCAGTATTTCTATTCTCATGTTTTGTTGATCTATCATCTGTCTATCATCAAGACATTAGGAGAAAATTCTGTTTTCTTCTGTGAGTATTTGGATATGTCGTGCTTACATCTTATGTGATGCTTAGGAAGGAAGGAAGGAAGGAAGGAAGGAAGGAAGGAAGGAAGGAAGGAAGGAAGGAAGGAAGGAGGGAGGGAGGGAGGGAGGGAGGGAGGGAGGAAGGAAGGAAGGAAGGAAGGAAGGAAGGAAGGAAGGAAGGAAGGAAGGAAGGAAGGAAGGAAGGAAGGAAGGAAGGAAGGGTTTTGAAAAACTAGAAAACAGATTCAGTGAAGTGTTTATTCCAGCCTCTTTGCTTTCTCTCTCTCTGGTAAGAGAAGCAGCTAAGTAAATTGCTTGCATCTCTTTCTTCCTGCCAGCCTGTTGATTCCACCATGTTTCAGTCTAAAGAATAGTTGGTGACAACAGTGAGATAAAGAAAAATGGGAGGCAGACTCATATAAAGCAAAAGGCCTTCCTTTGCACCCCTTCTCCAGCCAGATCTGATCTTGGTAAAGGATTTTTAGAAGAGTGTGCATAACTCCAAGGTGGCATGTGCCCTTGAGTCACTTTTTGCAGTCATCAGAACCCCACATTGCCCCTCCTGCAGGGCCATGATTGGTTGGTTTGTCAGAGTCTGTTATTTTTTCCAGATGTTTCCTTTTTTTATTGTTTGTGTTTGTATTGTATTGTATTGTTTTCAATTACTCTATATTCAACATTGCCCAGAATTGCAGTAGAATCAGGTGGCCTATAAATATGAATAATAAATGCTGAACATGAGTAAGATGATGCCTTGTTCTTTGAAAATGGGAAACAGATGAAAAGTGTAGTTTAAAACAGGCATATCACAGCTCTAAAGAAAAGACAGACAGAAAAAACTCAGTGGGGGGGAGAGCTAAGGTGGGAACAACACCCATCCATGTGGGATATATGGCCTATAGTCTCACACCCATGGATAGGTACATATACACAACATAAAATGCATGCTTTGGCCACAAGAATATTTCTCACCCTAATTCAGAGTTGTCACTTGAGGCACAAATGACCAGGCTCAAATTATCATATTTTGGAAACATTATGTGATGACCTAGCTCTCTGGAGAAGTCTCTAATGCTGGCAAAAGGTAGTAGGAAAGAGAAGAAGAAAATAACCAACAGCAAAGGGATGGATTCAATTACAGTGGCAATGGGTGCACTGTTGGCAGATCTGATGCTTGGGGACAGACTACCATTGGAGGTTCTCCAGGTTGGGGACAGATCATGCTGGAGATCGATCTATCTATCTATCTATCTATCTATCTATCTATCTATCTATCTATCTATCTATCTATCTATCTATCTATCTACAAAGAGTCAACACCAGCTTGATTGTGAGAGGCTCTTAATTTGTAGTCAAACGAATACATGATTGAACTATCTAGTTTGGTTTATTTTGGTTTATTTTGCACTCATTCTCTTGTTAAACAATAACAACTTTTTGAAACTTTTTTAAAGCTTTGGACTGGTTGCTTTGACTATCTGTTTCCCCACCTGCCTTTTCCTTTTTCCCTTTGTTTCTTCCTTGTTAAGATCAGCTTGAAAATTTAATGCAGTGTGTTAATGTAAATTGCCTCAAGCATCAATTGGCATAGGAGCACCATATAAATAAAACAGTTATTACCTCCATAACAAGATGACAAAGAATATACAAGTGATGCTCTCCAATATTAAATTAGACCGAGTAGAGTTTCTTGAAGGATAGCATACAAATAAGGTACCATTATATTTCTTCTTTTAGGTTGTACCATAAGACTGAATATTCAGATTTTTCCCTACATAAGAGAAAAAAAAATCTAAAATCAGAGTTGAAATTGGAAGCTGCCCACACAGTATGCAAGACAGCGTTTTAATAAGGAAAGAAGAACTATAGTTGCTTTAAAAAAATTTAGCAAAGGGTATGAAATGTTTCACTTGGTTGCACTTTGCTTTATTAAGCATCTACAGAGATTTTTTTCCTTCTTTGTGTGTGTGTGTGTGTATACAGTATGTGTGTGTGTGTATATATATATATACACACACACACATACATGCATACACACATAGATACACACACTCACACACAAACATGCATATATTTTATTATTTGAAATAAATAAAACACCTAACGGAGCTAAAATGAATATTTGGCTATATTATGTAATTTCACTCTTTAATAACACAAAATCAATCAGGATGGTGAGGAACAGGCTCAGGTTAGCAAAACCAAGGGCCTGTGAGTATTTGAACTACCCAGACCTAGAGAATTTCCCTCTTTAGCTCTGAATGGGGTTGCACTTCCCTATTTGGGACCAGCGCACAACGTCAGCTTCCTTCTGAAAGCCTTCACACAGATTCACCGTGTGCATTAGGGGTGCCTGCTCCTGGACCAGGAGGCTCTTCAGACACTCACTCATGCCTTAGTCATCATGCATGCAGACTGTTGAAACACAGCCTACATGGAGCTGCTCTTGAAGACCACTAAGGAGCTGCAGCTAATCCAGAATGCAATAGCGTGGGCAGTAATAGCACAACATAGCATATCCATGTAACAGATCTGCTTTGTAAGGGGCACTGGCTGCCAGTTAGCTTCCAGGTACAATTCAAGGTGCTGGGTACGTTCCAGAAAGCTCTTCATGACATAGGTATCTGGTATCTGAGGGACTATCTGCCTCCAGTACTTTCTGCCCATCCTGTACGATCAGACTGAATTGGCATGCCTCTAGCCCCTTTCAGTCAAGCCATGTCATCTGATCAGATCCGGGAAGCAACCCTCCTCTGTTGTAGTGCCTGCCCTGGAACAGCATCGGACCCTCCTGTTGTTCAAATGGTCCTTAAAAACATGGCTTGGGCTAGGGCACATAGCTTCTTATGGGAATGCATATTGTAGATTGCTTTCTCTGGATGTCATTATTCTTTCATTTTTATTATATTGCTTTCGTACTCCTTTTAGTTTGTATGCTGCTCTGAGACCCTATGGAGTTCTTTGGCCTTGCACATTTGACAAATAAATAATATACATACTGTTGTTCAATAATAACTAATAAGCGGTGCTTTTTTACCATAAAATGGACTAGCATGTGACTTATGCCTTAGTATGATTCACAGCTAGCTAGCTAAGACATTTTTCAAGAGAGCCATAATGGTTGCGTAAAGCTTAGATAATTTTTCAAAGACCATTGAATTAGTTTGTCAGAATATCCTGCTGAAAGCAAAATTGAAGGTCCTAACTAGGATCTAACGCTAAACTTACACCATCTTCAACTAGTGCTTTTGGAATAAATCACATTTGGCTTATTTCACATGACATGCTAGGACTTAAACCACAGTTTATGAATCCTAGTAGATAGTTTACATGACTCTCAAAGCCAAACAAATTACATTGTTGTTTAGCATGCTGAGTGAATGAGATCAGTGGGTTCAGATTACTTCTCAGTGTGCAGAGAAGTGATAGATTTGAGACTGGACTCCATGTGTATGTGTATTTTCAGACAATAAAATGAAGATGGCAAATATACTGTATTCTACAGAAAATCTGATCTGGTTCATTCAAAGCTATGTGATTGGTCATGCTTCTCCCTCCACAAATTTCTGCTCCCCCCCCACACACCCCAAATTGTTACTCACTCTTTCTTTCTCAAACACTGTCTCAATTCATCACCAGAAGAATAGCTGATTGAATTATTTTTTATATTGACATCTTTTCTCCTCAGCCTTCTTTCCGGACCCATATTGGTTTGTATGTCCCTGAGATTCTTCCAGTTTTGATGTTCTATATGCTGCAAAACACAGTAAATTGGTGTGAGCTTAATAGGCTTAATTGATATAAAAGTCTAATTTGTCTTCTACACTTTATCATTCTCCCACAGAATAAATAGCAGGAATCTCTGTCACTCTACCATCTGATTACCAGGTTTTTATTATAATTAAATTATATGAAAACTAACATAGAACCATTTCCTTTTCTGGACAACCAACATCATTATCTAGTTTCTCTTTTCCATCAACATGGTACTGTTAAAATACGTGACAGTTTATGAAATATGGTAAGTAAAAGAAAACAGTTGTGGCCTGGCACGAAGGGAACTTTAATTGGAATGTTAATAGAGTGAGAGGGACGGGAAAATATGAACTAGTCAAAGACAAAAGAAAAGATTTAGAATTCAAAGGGCGATATCAAGACACGCCATCTAGCATGAGACATCTGGCACACCTCTGTTCATTTTTGGAGACCCCCATGTGGCTTCCATGGATTTCCTGCCTCACTTGATTTTTAATAGATTTTTTAATAGTTAAAATGGGAAGCTGGAATTAAAAAAAGACAAGAACAGGCCTCCAGCCCCATATTCATCTCCAGCAACCCTTTTATCTCCAAGAAGCTTTACAGGAACAGCTGATGTGTGAAAGTCTTTCTAGAAAATAAAAATGGAGGAGTGGCTGCAAACAAGTATTTTGTTAGAAAGTATACCTACCTGCCCAGAAATAAAGATATATAGAAGTAAACTAGGATGAGAGGCTGGGAGAGGGTACATGTTTTTCCTTCTGGCTGCTAGCCACACCAATTCTGACAGTCATATTGCAGATAATGAAGGCATCCATGATGTGCTCTCTAAATTCCAAATGTGCTTAATGGACCAAGAAAGTTGGGATGACTCTAGATGCATTATTGAAAGTACTTAATTCCACTGTCTTCAACAGGGAAAAAAACACATTTATTTAGTGACTCTGATAAGAAAGCAGAAACCAGAAGCAAATCTTTGAACGCAGGAGATTTCTTCTCACTCCCCTCCTCCATTCCTTATATCTAAAAAGGAAAGTTTTTACCAATGTGGATATTTCTCTTGATTTCTCCTTCTTTTAATGACCATCTTCAATATGAGGTAAGGTTACAATTCAGGATTCCTCCAAACTTACCATTCATTCTCACACTGAATGTCTGTGGGTAGTCTTGGGAAAATTCCATTTCCTAAGTACTTGAATTTATCTGGACTGAAGAGACACAAAAGATCCCACTTCTGTGTTTACTTCCAGATCTACTAGAAGATAAAACCAGCAAATCAATTTCATTTCATTGTTGCTAGTCCAATCTATTACTTAACTGGTTTGAAATAATATTTGCGTATTCAGCCATTGTGATTATGAGGAATAATTCATTTGTTAATGTCACAAGTGCCACAAGTTTATCCACAATTTTCACTTTAGAAACTAGAATGCATAACTTTTTCTGCATTGAAGGGTACGTTTAACCTCTGAGTTGACACACTGAGGGCTTCAAATTGCAGACAATGAGGTTAGGAGAAAACCTAAATCTGGTTTTGTTTTAAGTATATTCATTCTCATATTATATTTAATAACTTTCCCATTCTGTCACAAGAAGCCTTACAACTTGGCAAAAACATGATCATATCCCTAGCTACCTGGCCGTACTGAGTCGATCGGAGTGGATCTCAACAGATTAAGCAGGACTTGGATGGCAGTGCTATAGGTTAGATTGAGAAGTAATAAATAAATAATAAATACTCAGAAAAGGGCAATGACAAATCCCGTCCATATGGTCACCAAGAAAGCTATACTGACACGTCCCTGAAGTCACCAGGAGTTGAGTCCATTTAAAGGTATATTTATCTTTTGGTCATATATTTAATCTTTTTTTTTTTTTTTGGTCACATTAAGCATTTCAGTTTGATCATTACTTTTGAAGGCCTGAGGAAGCATCATCCCAGGTTTACCGGGACTTCGTGCAGTTCTGGAGCCTCAGTTTGTGTACCTCTAATGCAAACCCTGCTAACAAAAATAAATCAAAGACTTATAAAATGTGAAATATTTTAACTGCTATCATAGGATAATGTTGCTTGAACTCACAGCGCTCTTTACTTTCTGACTTAAAGTAGGCTTTATGGTTAGTCTGCTGTGAGCAATACCCAAGGAATGTATTATCTGTCCCACTTGAATATGTTGTCGGGTATCTACAGGTAGCAGTTCTCCTATCTGGAAGGCATTCAGGGTCTATGTTTGCTTTTCTGTTGGAGAAAGTCAGAAATAAATGGTGGGGAATATTTCAAATTGTGCATATTTGCATTGATTTAAAGTGGCCTCATTGGTCTTGTCTACAATGCTTGGAATAGGCAAGGAGAGGTAATAGCATTTATTGTAATGAAAACAGCTGTACAAACAGAGTTCTGGATAAAGAGGGATCCAGCCCCTGTATGCTTTCTTTTAACAGAGTGATTTGTGCCTTCACAAATTTGCCTATTTATTTTTGCTACCTTTTCTTGCAGCTTTATCTCTGTACAAACACAAATCTGCATTGGTCTGAAATGGCTGTTGTAAGTTACTGTCATCTGGGCTGAGAGAAGTGATGCCTACATTTCGGATGCATCAGGATTGTCACTCTAAATCAGACAAAACAGTCCACATCCCATTTCTAGTATTCTAGATGGTTCTAGAGGTTTACAGCTCCCAGGACCTGAAAGTTCTGCCCATCCCTTATATTTTATAAAGGCAGATATATTTCCCTTTGACAAATATGTTTCATTTAGTCATTCTGATAAACAGCTGTTAGTAGACTGATAATAATTAATGACTTTTTTTTCCTTCTTGTAAGATTACATTATGGCTAGATTCACACATTGTGCTCAGTTCAGGATAGGTAATAAGGTGTGGGTAAAAAGTCTTTCTTTGGGAGGTACTGGATATTTGTGCTACATTTCATGTATAATAAAAACTAGGTATTTCTTGGGTTTTAGACCCACAATGGACTTGAACTTAGATTTGTGAAACAAGGATTGAGTCTGGCCACCATGCAGAAAGCTGGCCATAATAAAGAACTTATATCGTAGCATATCTGTCTCTAATTCCCTCATTCTGACCAATTATTCAGGAGAAGAACTCAGTCTAAACTTCAGATTAAGAGGGAACTCAAAGGAGACCCTTTACAGGTAATCTAAAACCATACAAATGTCATAAGGGCTTCCAATCTATGGAATGATAGACTGTGTAAGTCAAGACTAGCATAGAACAGCCATCATGAAAACGAGCCTTCATTTTCCAAAACTAAAACAGATGTGATTGAATTGTCTGGATAGTATGTTCCAACCTTTCCCAGCCTAGGGCCCCCGAAATGTTTCCAGTGTAGGTTAAATTTGTCAACACAAGTGAAATACTTGCCTGAGCTGATTCTTTACCACTGCTTATTAAAGAGACTTTTTGATGAACTAACTGCTCCCCATTCCTTGCGGTTATTTTCCACAAATTAATGTGTCAAAAATGCAACTTCATGCTGTGCTTGTGAGCTTCCCAGAGTATCTGGTCATCTTTATTTAGAAACAGCACATAGATATGTGGGTCTTTAGTCTGATCTTACAGAGACGTTCTTCTGCTTTATATGAGTTGGAGAATAACACAAGTTTTTCTCCAAAGCATTGTTCTTAAAAGTACTGAGGTTTATTAATTGCTAAGCTATATTCTACAGAATTCTTGCCTTCTTTCCCTAACCAGTTGGCCATGTTGGCTATGGTCACTGGAGTTTAAAGCCTAACTATCCTAGGCCCCAGGTTTGGGGAAAGTTGTCCTAAAGCATTACTAGTTTACAAGTGGTTTTGACATATCCTTGATATGAATCAGCCAGATGTAAAAGAATAAACACTAATGTGGTGATGAACTGATCTATATGGGCATTTATTCCGTATAATGACTTTCTTATTCAAATGCAGGGTGTTGCTGGTACACCAATGTTCTCTACTTCTTCCTTAGTTTCTAAGTCAATATTAAAACAAAATCCTAGTTATATCTAGGGATACATGAGCATGTATGACAAGGTCAACTTTTTTATTACAATCCATTAAAAAAGAAATCGCAAGGTGAAAGAGGGCATAGACTGAAAATGTTAATTCATTTCTTTGCTGGAATAAGAAAAACCTTGGGTAAACAGAAGCCTATTCTGATTAAATTAGATCCAGGCAAGTTCCAACAGGCTTGAATCGGTTCATCTCCCCACCATCAGCAGCATATTTCACCTTATTCAAAGCCAATCCAGATTGATGGGTGAATAGTTGAGTGGGAAAGCAACTAACTTCAGGTAAGAGAGGAGTAAAATTCTTCCTCAGATCAAATCAAAATGTGAACCAGAAAAGAATTACAAAATGATAATGTTCACCTTGTATTTAGGGTAATTTCTATGAACAGTTGAAACCTATATTTCTTTGGTGAGATATATCTTGAGATGAAAGTTCTTAACAAATAGAAAAGTATTAGGACAATGGAAGCACTTACCTTGAAAATCTTCTCATTTGATTCTACTTGTACATAAATTATTCTCATGCATGTTACATTTTTCCATGAAAATATTGGTATACATTGTTATAGAAAATTTGTAGCTGATGTACATAGATTGCATGTATTTATTTATTAATTTGTATGTTTAAAATAATTTCTGTGCTGCCAATTCACCAGACTCTAAAACATATGTATTTTCAGTTAAAATGTACACAAACCAATTTTTTATAGAAAGGTGCAGACAAAAATGCTTATTTTGTGAAATGAATTAAAATGATATGTACTTTTGAAAATTGGACTAGCAAAAAGTATAAAGACATGCAAAACTGACATGGGTTGTAAACAGACTGGACAGTTAGTCCTTCCTCCTTACTCATAAAAACAAATGAGTTAAAACCTCTCAAAATAGAATAATAGTATGCATCGAAACCTAAACATCAAAAACCATGAAGTTGGCTCTAGGAACACCAACAAAACTGGAGAATTAGAGACCTCTGGAGCAGGTTCATTTCACAATAATGACCGTTGATATAGAAGGCTTAGTTCTTAAGAAAATTCTGATCTGACGTGGGACTGTTCCTTTAGCAGCCCCTGAGAAAATCATGAAAGAAAATATAGGAGATAGGCAGAATTTGAGAAATTGAATTTTTCTGTCCTGACTAATTTCAAATACCTGTTGTTTGTACTACATTTCTTTTTTAGGATTGTTCTGAAGAGGACACAGTTAAGTCCTCTTCCTTCTCTTTACCAGATTGGTGACCTTTTGAAGGCCCATCTTGTCAGCAATAGAAATAACAATAATGTTTGGCAATAGCAAACTATGTTGCATATTGCAGAGGACAGTGGGAGTGGCTTTGAAGGACAGGAAGAAGAGCCGCTACCAAAACAATGGCCAGATAAAAGAGGTCTGAGTCCAGGGCAGGAATGTAATGTGAGGAAGCATCTCAGACAAGCTTCTCCCTAGTTTTCATGAAGATAAAGGGAGGAAGGGGGGAAGTGCAAGATTCTGTTGCAAGATTCTATTGCTATAGCTTTACAATAAATGCAGTATTGACCTACATGATATTGGATTCCTAGTCTGATCTACCTCAAAGGGCTGACAGATATCTCCTAGGATGTTCCAAAGGCTACTTTGCATATCAGCATTTTTTAAAATTCCAGCTGTAAATGTAATCAGTTTGCATTATGGCAGTTTTATGTGGCTTCATTTGATGGCCTAATGTATACAGCCTGCTCCATCTTTCCTTCCCTTTGAAAATCTGATTGCTTTGCTTCATCCCTGCAAGAATGACCTTCAGCCATTTCTTATCACCTTCCAACTCAACTTGCGTTAGCTTTCACATGGCCCAATGGCCTAATTTCTATGCCCTTATATTATTTAGCATAAATTAACTTTATTAAAAATAAAATAAAATAAAATAAAATAAAAATGTAATGTTATGGCCACTACCCTGCTTACCTGTCAGGACTTGACTACTGAGGCACAGAATAGAATTTTAAATGCCCGTTTGAAGTTCTCTTCTATCCCTCTCCTGAGATCTGGATTCATTTATGTCCTAACTTTTGTAACATGAGAGTAATACAATTTTCCTGTTCTGATTCAAACTTTGCAGTTTCGTTCTATGAAACCTGTGCACATACATTTTGCTGGCTAGTATATATTGTTCTTTCTGTTCACATACAGAACATCTGTGAGGGGTTTTTTTTCCCCTCCAAAGGTAAATTTCAGTGCATAGGTGGAGTGCAGGGTTTGTGAACTTCTCTTAGTTCCCTTATCCTTAGCAAAGGATATGTGAACATTTTTCCCTGAAGAGTCATTCTTTTTCAGTGGCCTGTAGTTTCCTTGTAGTTAAATCCCATGGCACAAAAACTCCCTCTAAAGTTTTTTGAGTTTTTCTTTTTTTCTGGATAACGTATTATGGCCATCAAGGGAAGTTACAGAAGACGGAGAGATTTGCAACAATAAAAACCAAGGCAGCACCGTGGCATTTTCACTATCTTGCATCAATGAAATCAGTTCAAAAGCATCACCAAAATAAATCATAACTTTGAATGAGATAGTAAATAAAATAAATTGTAAAATATTTATCGTAGAAAGTAAAATAATTCATAGTCTAAAAGATTTAATAGTAAAATAAATTCGAATGAGATAGTAGGACAATTGGAAGCCTTTTTGCCATTTACTTGTTTCAAACAAGTATTCAGAAACAAGTCACAACTTTAAGTGATAAGTTTATAAGTTATAGCAGGGACCTATAACTTTACATCAGATTGGAAATGGTGGCAAACCATTAGCAAGCCCAAAAGCAAGGAGAAAGAACATGGAGGCCAGAGTAAATGCAGGGAACAATAACAGAAAGGTACATTGTCCTTAGTCTTAATTTATGGTGCAGCTGATCAGGTTCAGGTAGGTGTTTTCCTGAAATCTAGCTTCCAAGAAAATTTTGTTTTTAAAAGTGAGTTCTCCAATTGTAAGAGCAAGTTTGGGGTAGTGGTTAAGGCATCAGGCTAGAAACCGGGAGACTGTGAATTCTGGTTCTGCCTTAGGCATGAAGCCAGCTGGTGACCTTGGGCCTGTCCCTCTTTCTTAGCCCTAGGAAGGGGGCAAGGGCAAATGGTTCCTGAAATCTTGCCAGAAAACTGCAGGGACTTGTCCAGGCAGTTGCCAGGAGTCAACAGTGACTTGAAGCCCCCCTACCTCCAATCATAGCTGGAGGACATGAAAACTATGAATCATCAGGCTTCCTTTAAAATCCATGGTTCAGGTCTAAGCTTCACAGTGAGTAGAGCAACAACACTCTTTGCAGCCAAGGCTATCTGTGTGCAGGTCTTCACATGTGCTCGTGCCAATATTTTGAGTTTTCCTTGAAGCTTCGATCCTCTATGGTCCAGGGGATTAAATTTTGAGTTGCTGGCTCTGTTCCCAACTGGCTTTGTTCACAGCAGTGCACTAGTCTCCAAAAGTTGCCTCCTCTTTTAAAAAGCCTTTGGTATCTTGAAAAATCATGTAGGTCTTTCAAACAGCTATACCCCTTGTTAAGCAATCTATCCCCAGGCAGCATACAAAAGTAAAAATACATTTGAAAGCAATAAAATCTGAACCTTAAGAAAAATTAATCACCAGAAAATAGAATGATAAAACATACAACATACTGTAAAAGTGCTAGAATTCATAGGCAATACCATTGTGGATGATGAATTGCCAGGATGAATAGGGAAAAAAATCTTGCCACCTTGAGGATACGTGTCCAGTTCCTGAAGACACTTCACTGAAAGTATCTTGGTGTCATAATGGATATGATTCCATAGACAGATAGATAGATTTGCAGCGCGTTGTCAGTCAGCTGTGCATGCGAGGACAGATAACAGAGAAGAGTCAAAAAGTGAAATATTTAAACTTGAAAAATGCAACTGTTATGTATGCTCCAATTTTTGCCCACTGCCCAAGAAGCAAAATCTATGAGAACATCCTTGTAACTTACTTTTCAGAAATAATGTTGGCGCACAGTTCATCTCTGTACTAGATGCTCAGGTAGCTTATACAATTTCTTAGCTTGTGCAAGTAGATGATTTATTCCAGGGCTTTTTCAAACTTGGCAACTTTAAGATGTGTGGATTTCAACTCTCAGAATTCCCCAGCCAGCACAGTCCACATATCTTAAAGTCACCAAGTTTGAAAAGAACACTGATTTATTCTAACCATGGACTGTGTTGCATCAATACACAAGTAATAACAGAAAAGTGGGTATTATATGGAAGTGGATCAGAGGCAGCTTTGGCTATTCTGGAGCCCAAACTCTCAAGTTCTCCCCACCCAGAACCAAATATATAAAATGTATGTGTAAGAGAGAGTGGGGAAACCCTTCCCATTTCCCAGAAATGTGGGCTGTGGGCTTTCTTTCTCCTGATTCTTCTTTCTCCCACCCCTTGAAAACTGTTTTATAACTAGCTTCTGAAGATGTGTTTTGTGACTAAGCTTTTAGATGTATAATCGTTGCCTTTGCAATGCCCCCCTCCCCCCAAGTTTCATTTTTTGCTTTCTTGCCAGAAGCAAGGGATTTTATCCTGCAGTTTTTGATGAATCATATAATTCTCTTTTAATGCTGGAAAACAGATGGGGGACAGCAGGGAGGAATCTAGTTAAGATCTTAACTACAATGGCCTTAAAATAAGGTGCCATGCTATTGCTCATTCTAATTATACCTTTTCTTCACTAAAAAATTAAAACAAGTGTAGTTTTTTCATGCTCTCCTTTTACCAAAAGATGGCAGCAGAAGATTAAAGTCCAAAAAAGGGACCTTGTTTGAACAAGTAATTATGCACCAAACAGCAACAGGTAGCACCAATGGCATGTTGCTTTCATTCCAGCAGTAATGACATGAATCTTTAAAGGACACTGGTTTTGAAAGTTATGAACCACCTTAGGAAATAAATAAATAAACACACATACACATACACATACACATACACATACACACACACATATGCATATCTATCTATCTATCTATCTATCTATCTATCTATCTATCTATCTATCTATCTACCTACCTACCTACCTACCTACCTACCTACCTACCTACCTACCTACTACCATGGTAGTAGACAAGGACCAGAAGACAGCTGTGGTGATAGATGTAGCAGTGCCAAGTGACAGCAATATCAGGAAGAAGGAGCATGAGAAGCTGGAGAAGTACCAGGGCCTGAAGGAGGAACTAGAGAGGATGTGGAAAGTCAAGGCCATTGGCAACAGGAGCACTCGGGGCTGTGACTCCTAAGCTGGGAGAGTGGCTCCAACAGACCCCAGGAGCAACATCAGAGCTCTCTGTCCAGAAGAGTGCAGGGCTAGGAACAGCTCAGATACTGCACAGAACCCTCAAACTCCCAGGCCTCTGGTAGAGGACCCGAGATTGAGAAAGACACAGGACACTTATAGGGAAGAGGGAATTTTTTTATACATATACATATACATATACATATACATATACATATACATATACATATACATATACATATACATACTGTGTTACTTTTCTTGCTATGAGTAGAATTGCTCCTTTGCTCTCCTTCAGTCTATGTTGCTCCCATGCTGTTTTGTTTAAAGTCTGATTTAAAAATGGTAGAAAAGCAGTCAAAGTCCATGTCAATTTGCACAGTTCGGTGTAGCACCTCTCTATTCTAGGTGAGGCCAATTAAAGCTATAACTGGTGTTCCACTGAAAAACTGAATGATCTCAAATGGGTTGGAAACACACTTCCTTATTCTCCAGTGGAGTTACTGCATTGAATGCTCTGGATTACTTTTATTTTTGTTTTCAGGATTTAATCCTCAAAGTGAAAGCCAATGGAAAATGCAGTTAACTTGGTTTTTTTTAAAACTTCATCATTAGGAAGCTACTGATAGAATTGTAGCAGGATGGTTGAGGGGCTATAATTACAAATTACAAATAAGTTTGTACAGTTACTACAGTTACTACAGTTTGGTGTAGTGGTGAAGGTGCTGGCCTAAAAACCATAAGACTGTGAGTTCTAGACCTCCCTTAGGCATGAAAGCCGGCTGGGTGACTCAGGGCCAATCTCTCTGTCAGCCCAGCCCACCTCACAGGCTTATGGTTGTGGGGAGAATAGGAGGCAGGAATATTATGTATGTCACCATCTTGAGTTATATATATAAAAGGTGGGATAAAAATATCACCATCACCATCATTAGTTGCTCATATCAGGAAGAGGTGAAGAAACTATTCAGTTTCTTTTGGATAAGATAGGACTTCCCCTAAATAATCATTCTGTAATCTGAGGATGCTCACGTACTGGAATACATTTGCCTCGTTTGGACTTCTAAGAAGGTGGTAACTTGCTAGTATGGCTAAATTACAACTAGACTGAACTGTTCCAATGCACTTTGCTGAGTATCTCTCTCAGTCTCTCCCTCTCTCCCTAAAGAACTTTGGAAGGTTCAATTCAAGCAGGATGTAGTGGCAAGAATATTAAAGGAGCTTCAGCTCTGGAGGAAATTACATTTCATTATATAAACTGGTTAGTCTTAAATGTGTTTAGAAAGGACTAACTACGCCTGTGTATTGCATACGATCAGAGAAAGAGAGGCAACACATTTTCAGTTTTATTTATTTCATACCCCTCTTCTCTTGTCTACATTACCCTTGAGCTTGTAAGCATTATAACCCCCCCCTAAAAAAAAATCTAAATGAGGTTGTTTGGATCATTATATTAGAATATTTAAATGTTTGTGCCTTGTTTTATTGAAGTACTCGTGTGCTCTTCCCTATTACAAAATACCTATTCCACACACCCCCCCCCAAAAAAAAGAAAAGATAAAATCCAGAATATCTGGCTCTTCAAATTCTGAAGACAATTTCAGGAGAAAAATTTAGAAGCATTTTTAGTGTTTTCTCTGTCAAATCATAAAGAGGCACTTTACCAACTTATGGTATCCATTAGTGTTGCCTTGACATTTTCTTCTAGCTAGAATTATGCTCAAAATGAATTGATGTGGGATAGATGAAGCTTCACTTGAAGCACACTTCCAGAGGAATTAAACAATTCAGTAAGTTGAGGAAAATATTATTACAATGCATATCTTTAGCAATTGAAAAAAGCAAACTTGCAGTAAAAGTTACCGTAATTCTGTCCTATAGTGAAGATTATAGCCAGCAACATAACCAGTGACATCATATTAGACCCTGAATTAATCTGTTTATCACCACTAGGGAACTCTTGACATAAGTTTTCTTTAATTGGGGACTAGGGACAACAAGTGGAGGTGCCTGAGGCTAACTTTCTTTTCTTTTAGTATCTTGGTTAAGCATTTATAAGTTATGACTTTGAAGGTGACATTGTGGCCTTATCTGCATCAGGATATTGTCAAGGGTTGACTAAAGGTCTTACCTGATTGCCTGTTCAGAGTAGAAGACAGGAAGGATAGTAGAAAGGACATTTGAGCTTTGTTGACTCTGGTGAAGTAAAGGTTGACCCCTAACTACTTTCTATGACATCCTTTTTCACACAACAACTTTATGAACTTTGCTACCATAAGAAATGATTGTCTAGACAGTTTTAAAAGGTTTCTCACCTCAAGTGAAAAACTAAAATTATGCTAAAGGTATAAGAATAGTGTAGAATAGTTTCTATGTGATACATTTGAAATACCTCATTAAAGGAAAAGTCACAATCCAATTAAAACACAATCCAATGCAATGGAAATAAAGCAATGGATATGAGCCGCCTAATAAATCTTGGAATATGAGCCACTGTATTAGAACTGATATCTCCCCAAACTTGAAAGACCTTGAATTTAAGCACCTTGAGCTTGTTTACTGGGACATGACAGATCCCCTGTCAGGATCAGATCCCATTCAAGAAAATATAGATCAATTTAATTTATAAATTGCTTCCAATAAAAGGTGGTCATGCTATATTCTCTTCATATTTAAAGAAAATATCTTTCTCATTATAGCACATTCTCCTTTAGTATCCTCTCTTTGTTTGTTTCCATTTTCTTTTTTTAATTTAAGGTTATTTTTCCCATCTTGTATTCAAGGAACTAGATATTTTATTTATTTGCCTTTGATTTAGTTGGCTCTGTCCAGGAGGTGAACTGTCCAACTGCTGGCAGAATTTTTGGCTCCTTGTGGAATTCATTTCACTTCTACTTATGCTAATTTCTACAGTAGACAATGAGGTTATCAGACATTAACTGAACTAAGTAATGTCCATGACTGAATTGAATGGGACTTTCACCCACCTAAATGTACAACTACGGCCTCAGTCTTTCAGGAAGGACCTCCAATAAAATGGCTTTGTTCACATCTCACACTTCAGGTGCTTATTCAATTTAATTAAATTTGCTGGGGTTATGCAATACCTTAACCAGTGTTTCTCAACCTTGGCAGCTTTAAGCTATGTGGACTTCAATGCCCAGAATTCTCCACTGGCATTTTGGAAGCTGAAGTTCACACATCTTAAAGCCACCAAGGTTGAGAAACACTGTCTTAAACCACAAGCTAACCATATAGACTAGATCCACAGAATACTCCGAAGCATTCTAAAACTCAAAAAGCTGAACCATGTTTCATGCACATCAAGCTGAACATGTTCTACACACTCCAGCTGCTAGGCTAACTCATCAAGGATGTTGTATGAACACAGCTAATATGTAAAATGGCCTTACAAAGTTTGTCCAAGAGAAATTTCCATGGGAACATCCACAAGCATTCCATGAGGGTTGTGGAATCATTCCTGTTGCTAATCACTCCAAGTCTAGGTGGCCTTCTGTTCATATTCCCCAAAAAGTATACATAGGTATTGGTGAGACATGGTTGTTACATTGCACATAATGTGTTGTCTGTAGCAATCCTCTTTATTTCCAATTCTGAAATCCCACCCCGCTTCCAATGTTGGAGCATTCAGCCATCAATGATTATGTCATTCCCCTCTCATATGTGGGCAGAGTAATGCAACACAGATATCCTTAAACAGCAGATTTATTGATAATTTTAAAAAAGCAAACATTTGGATGGGAGTAGTAGTGATGTTCATATAGAAGTACTTTCTAGTCTGCTTCTTTGCCTAGAACGGTTCCTACTTTAAAGAGCTGACTACTTAAGGAAGAGTGTCATTAGCAATGAGCAGTTTAAATCTAGGCTGGTAGGGGGAAAGGGAAAGGCTATTTTACAGCAGAATGTGCATAAAGTTACTCTGCATGCATGCATCTTTTAAAACTTTGCATATTCATGTCAGTCTCTATCTTGTCAGGCACACTATGAATCCTTTTACATATTTCAAGATGTTCAAGGAGTCTTTAGCTCATTAAGGAGAGAAAGAAGGATGTCTTGGATAACCCAGATAGAGAAGGGGGTCCCAAAAGGAATCCAGGAATGAGAAGGAACTTGTGAAATTAGCAAGTAAATAAATTAATTGAATTATTTATTTACTTGTTTCTGTATACAATTGTACCCACTACAATGAACTGGTCTCACAGTGGTTAAAAAGTACAGCAGTACAGTAAAAATTGTAGGATCAAAATGGTAAAATCAGATATAATAATCCAATAAAAACCAACATTCATTCACTTGTGTCATTCCAAACTTCCATGGTCTTTTCAAAAGAGTTTGATCTTTAACAGCTTCCTGAAGGCATATAATATTGGGGCAAGCCTAAGATCCATCATGAGGCTGTCCAATGAGACAGGTACGGTTACTGAAAAACAGTGCCCATGAATCTCATCCCCATGACTGGTAATGGGGAACTAAAATCAGTTTCTCATGGGGTTCTAAGACTGAGTGAGTCAATTCTGCTTGGACAAGGTGGTCCTACAAGTGCCTTGCAAAGAGCCATGTAGGAAAACCAGAACCCAGAAGCCAATAGGAAGCCAGTGCTAGGCCAAAAGCATTGGTGTAATGTTCTTATGCTTACTTCATTCTAGACTAACTGAAGCTGTCTTCAAAAGTTGTCCTATGTAGAACACATTGCAATAGTTATGATGAAGGCATAAATAACTGTCACAAGGTTTTCCTGTTACACTAGGTCACAACAGGTACATCAACCAAAACTAGGCAAAGCCTTCCATGGGCATTACCTCCATTTTTGCATTAAGCTGTAGCCCTGAATCCAGGAGGACCTCCAAGTGATGGCCCTCCTTGCTCAGAGGCAATGTTACACAACTGAGAGCACCACCAGACATGTCAGATGATCCTAATATGCAAGCAGCAACTGCATCATTTGAGTTATACAGTATATTCTAGATTCTAAATATATAATTCCATCTTTGGAGTTATATATTCTAAAACTCCACGTAAATGTCTGTAGAGAATTGGAAATTTTCATGAACTTTTCAATCAGCTACAGAGTTTCTAAGCTTGGAAGAGTACTCCTAATGTTCTTAAGTGAACATGCTGACATTCCTCTCTGAAAGGTTTCATATTCAGAATCAAACACCCAAGAACAAAAACAGTATTATGTACCTACATAGATTAGTAATTTGTCTTTCAGTCTCACTCCATTTGGTAGTTTTTCCAGAAGTCCTTATTAGTTCTACTTATATATAATTCTAGTTGGAAATGCTGATTGCAGATGTGCTGAAGATCTTGGAAGATCCCTATACTACCGCCCCCCCCCATAGCTATTTACATATAACAAAATATCAATGTTAAAGTTTTACATCATTTCTTTCTCTCACAATCTCCTCCTATACCTGGATTATTCAAAAATTTGACTCACAACAAGAACAATTGATAGATTAGGAAGCTAAAACATTTTGCTGAACTATCTGAATAAAAAGAGAACAGCTGTCTCTTTGGGGTGCCAAGTGGCCATGGTGGGCAGCAGTGTGATCGTGGGAAAAGACACTGCTGCTTTAAAGAGTAGCAGACAGGAATTCATTGATTTCCCTGTGCACTCTGAAGGGTGTGTTTGGCACTGAATCAAGAAGTACCAATCATTTGATACTGCATAGCTCTACAGAGATATAGTTCATTTTGAATGTATTTAGTGGAGTTACCCCCAGTTTAAAACTTTATGGAGCAACATGAGCGTTATAATTTTGCTGATGGTACATTTGACTATACCCCTACATTCCTTGATAATCCCCTTAGGTTATTAAGAACAGTTTGCTTAAGATCAAAGAGAGTTAATTTGGAATGTATTAACTGCTGCAAGAATTTTAACTGAAAAGTACATCCATCCCCTTACTAAAAGAATGGTTAAAGAAAGTTCAGGAATGTGCGGTAAAAATAAAGGGAGTTTTTTTGAAAAAAAAATCAGTAATCTAATAATAGCTGAAATAAAATCTTTTCCTCTTTCTTTTCCTTTCCTTTCCACATTTGGATACAGGTAAGAGTCTTTCTTGGTTATAAATACTGTAGTAATTTGAACTATCATTTTAATTATGATGGCTATGTAGAAATAGCTACATAAGGTGTCATGGATATATCTGGAGGTAATTATCCTGCTGGAACTAAATCTGTGAGTGTCTCACAGGTAGGTAGAGAGGTAGGTGGCTTGAGCATGCAGCTTCCTACATAAAAAGGTTATGTTTGTGTCAATTACACAAGCTACTTCTGCATGCTGCAAGATTCAAAGTTTACTGTTGGAGAGCAGCAGCAAACATCCTAGGATGTAGAATTCTGGAAGTCCCCAATGATAGTCACAGACCTGGCAGGGAAAAAGTGCTGCAGGCAGAAAGTAGCATGCTGTGGAAATGTTGGTTCAATACCTTGTGCAACTATTGTGCTACATTTTTGTAGTGTTGTTGGAAAATGGAGGACGACATGGAAATAGATAAGACTTTTCTTCAGACGTATTGGTTTTCAACTCAACCAAGTTGCTGTGATTGATTGAGTGGTTGATATCAGTTGTTTCTTCTTAGTGACCATATAGGATGATCAGTCTGCAACCTGGCACTTCAGTCAGTGCACCCATTGCCACCGTAATCAATTCCACCCACCTTGCTGTTGGTTGCTTCTTTCCCAGCATTATAGACCTCTCAAAGGTGCTGGGTCTTTACCTAACGTACCTGAAATATGATCATTTGTGCCTTGAGTGAGAACTCTGGTTTGATCCATTTGTTTGTTTTTGTGACCGTCCATGGTGTTGTCAAGAGTCTTCTCCATCTTCAAAGTTCAAATGCATCAACTCTCCTTCCATCCTGCTTCTTCAAAGTCTAACGTTTGCTTCCATACGGTGACACAGGTGATATGTTGGTAGAAATCTGTAATGTCTTTCAATATTGTTTAAGTATGCTGTCAATTGCTGTATTATTTTACAATATTATGCTGTCTTTGGGTTTTTTTGGTGCTGGTGTGTTTCTTTTTAAATAAAGTTTAAAAATTAAAAAGAAAAAAGAATAAAGTTGCATTGCTAGATACCACAAAGATTTAATAGAGATCTTGGGATAAACAGTTGATAAGTGTCATTGGACAAAACAAAATCAAGATAAAATATCTGTACTGAACAATTTCTATTCAGATTTTAAATCTATATTATAGATAGTGGGTGACTCATATAGGAGGATCAAGAGAAAACTTCACTCTGAAATAGTAAAAAGTTTCCAATAAAATGAAAATGAAGAGCTAGCTAAGTGCTGGAAACAAAGCATCAACCTTGAGGCATGAAGCACTCTTAGAGATGAGAACTTACAAGAATAAATAAATTCAAACTGATGAAATTTGAGGGTTCCTTTTTTGGTATTTCACTTTAGTGTTATAGAAAAGTATTTCAAAATCCTTATCAATGAAATTTCTTTATTAGGCCAACTGAGAATCGCAAAAGAACGTGCAAGCTTTCAACTTCCTAGGGCCTCTTCATCAGGCAAGGTATTTTAAGAGGTCAAGAAAGCATGACATGTAATAAAAATATTTGTGCTGGTTTTATACAATCCTTTAAGAAAAGAAATAACTTTTGGCTCAGTGTGCAAGTTCCTTGTGTAGTGAATCATGACACTATTAGAGCTTGTACAATGAAATCTTCTTTCGCCTGGCATATCCACTGAAGCTGGCCATTGGATTCTCCTGAATTGTCATGGATATAAAAGGATTCATGTCTGGTAGAGAATTCTGTAAATCAGCACCTGCCTTCCTTTGTACTCTCTAGCCTGAAACTCAGGCTAAATTTGGACAGCACCCACAGGAATAAGTCATATATGCTTTCTGTGGACTGTAGTTCATTTTATGCAAGCCTTAGTTGTGTCTTTATTTCTTACGTTCTTTCTGTGTTGACTGGCAAGATCTAATGAGGGGGGTGGTCTCATTCTTCAGTGAAATTAAGGGCCATTCACAATGGAGAGTCTTGATTCTTGGGTTGATTTAATCACATTTTGATGAATATGGTTGTAGCCAATCTTCAGATTTCCTTTGTAAAAATTGAAAGGTAAAGGGGAAAGGTGTCCATTCCACTTCCATACTAAATGGAATGTATAAAGGCAGGCGTAGTGGTTAAGACATCAGGCTAGGAACTGGAAGACCTTGAATTCTAGTCCTGCCTTAGGCACTAAAGACCTTGAGCCAGTCCCTCTCTCTCAGTCCTAGGAAGGAAGCAATGCCAAGCCACTTCTGAAAAACCTTGCCAAGAAAACTGCAGGGACTTGTTCAGGCAGTCTCTGAGAATTGGACACGGTTGAATGGATTAAAAAAAAAAGGCAGGTTTAGTCTAGAAACATTGAAATTATCTTCCTTAGAGTGGGATTTGTATAATATATCACGTGAAGCCATGTGATCCCACTCATTCAATAATACATGGATAAATAAACAATAATTTAAGGTATATATAAAACCAGTCAATATGTCATTTCTCCTTACCGGATGCCTATTCACTAAATCAGGGATGAGGCTTTCTGACCACTATAGCATAAGCCAGTGGGTGGTGGATGATAATCAGATGAAATGAACATTGGAATGTCTCCTATCTTCTAGCTGACTGTATGACCACTATCACTTCCCTTCTCTTTTAAATTCTGTTATTTTTTATGATATATAGAGAACTTTATGTATGTGTATATACTGTATGCACGTGATGGTCAAAGACTGCAATAAAGTTTACCTACTTACCTGTGATATTAGTTCTCAAGTAGTGATACAGTTATTTTACAGACTTTTATCAGACAGACATTTTACCATCAAGTCAACCTGTTGACCATCTGACCTGTCTACTCTCCTTTATCCTAGGATTATCCCAATAATTATTCTAATAATGCAGAATCAGGGAGAAATGGTGGACTCACCTTCACTGAATACTGAGTAGAGACTAGGCTGTTATCTGTTGGGGACGATTTCATTTGGAATCCCACACTATGCAGTGGGTCAGACGTGAGAGTTAAAATGACCCCTTTGAAATCTAGGTTGGATAGCTTGCTCCATCAGGTGCTATAATTCAATAATTTGTCTTTTTTCATTAGGAATTTTTCAGTTTTACAAAAAGCTCCCAATATTCCGATTGTAAACCTAAGGTAAAGTCATCCATACCCATCTGTCTTTTACTACCATTGGAGTAGTTCTTATATCACAATGTTACTGTGACTATCCAAAAGCCAGGGAAGGTGGCAATTGAGAGGAGAGCTTTTGTTAAATGTTTATCAGTAGCAAAGCAGAAATGCCCGGCGCATTTAATTGCACAGTGATTTTATTATTCAAATGATGGAATTTGCCGAGAACAGCTGCATTTTGTAATCTAACCAGCTCTTTAATAGTTCTTCTGATTTGTGGGTATTATATTATTTGACTGCAGAAAGCTAACTGCACTCAAATTCTTGTGCGCATAGTAAGATTTTAAATTGGGGAGCCTGGCAATCAATACTGCATCATGTTTTTGAAAGAGACCTTTGTGTAATTTAATGACCACAACTGTATTTAGAAAACCGATTCCCTGCATTAAATCAAGTTTAATGTTTTATTCTTTCAGGGTGCCAGTACAATGGTGTGTGTGTGTGTGTATGTGTGTACACTTCTCCTTACTCTGTCTGGCCATCTAGAAAGTATGGGAATGCAGTCTCGTAATAAATGTGCAGTGAATTAGCTATCTTTTGAAATCTATGTAAATCAGGGTTAAACGAATGATAAGAAGAAACTGAATGTATGGTACATTTCAATGATGATATTTGATCTGGTTAAAGCAGAATTTCACCCTATGACCCTGTTCCCACAATGCACTTAATCCAGTCTGCCTAACCTTGTCAGCCACTAACCCATCAAATCTCTTTACTGGTGCACTGACAGCATACACAAACTGGGTGGAAGATGACTATTTTTGGAATGTCTGTTTTCTCCAAGAGATGCCTCATCTCCCATGAACTCTTGCAGCAAGAGACTGTTAGTAACACTTCAGGTCATCACTGGCCTCCTCTCTATTAACCAGGCAGGAAAGAGTAGAGATGGGTTTGTTGGTGTACCCAATCAGTATTTGGAAGGTGTGCTCTGGACTGCCAGCCTTTGGAAGTGAACTATGTAATGGTAGCAGAGGGGTCCTCAGAAGTAGGGAAAAGAGAGGGCAGAATGATGACACCAACATGCTGCCTCATGGTAAGCCCCACCCATTTTGTATATTAGTTGTGATGGTGCTTGCACATGCGAAAGAAGCAGGGCTTACATCATGATGGTACAACACTGTCTGCTGGAAGCATCAGATCCTGGGAGTGCCTTTGTATTGCAGGGATGTGCAGCTATTTGTAGAATAGAAAAGTAGAAAAGATGCTTTGGAGGGGACATCCAACACTCACTGCACCATACTTCCAGGATCTGATCCTACATTTAATAGGAACCTTCTTTCAGCTTGATTAGATAATGAGCTCTTTCTGAAATAAACACTTTCAAAACTCATACTTTCTTCAATAGAAGACAATCTCTGTAGCTCAGGGTTCAACTGTGGTGGTCCTCGGTGCTCTCTGAGCTTGGTTGTTTGCTTGCAGACGTTTCATTACTCAACTAGGTAACATCATGAGTGCTGATGATATTACTGGGTTGGGTAATGAAACGTCTGCAAGCAAACAACCAAGCTTGGAGAGCATCAAAGATGCCACATACAAATGTTTTCTTGCAGAGGCAACAAGTAATCTATTTGACATTAATGGGTTACTTTTCCTCTGTCTCTTTGGCAGTCAGGCCTTCTACATGCCACCAAGCACATTGCTGGGTGTATTAGAAGTTTGCTCATCAGCTGATTTGGTTGTTAGAATAACTGATATGAAAAGAATGGAGTGGTACTAGTGAAGAGGAGACTGCCTTGGAGAGCATAAAAACAGCTTAGAACTATAATTTAACATTTCACATTTCCCCCCCTTTGGTGAATTTTCTTTGTCTCTGTGAGGGGGAAGTAAAGGGGGAAAATGCTAAAACTAATTTAGTTAATCATGAATTGTAAAGCAAGATAACACATCTTCACACTCCTTAAATGATGGAGTTCTTGCCATGAAGAACAGGGTTAATTAACAACTCTAGGATCTTAAGCCAGAAACTTACTCATTTTGGGGCAGTAACTGTCAGGCTATGAGAGATTTTGAGTTCATTCTCCCTTTGAGTCTTAAATTCCATCATGCAGCTCTTTGTTTTAGGTAACATATAGGAATAAATAGAAGCCTTATAACAATGGCATTATTTGTCCATCATTGATCTAAATTTTAGACTATCATTTGCTGGATTCACATATTGCTCTAGGGCATTATTTATTTTAACCATCTTTTGTTGAAAACACTGTAGTGACCAATAGAAGCAAATATGGGTAGCTCAGGGTTGAACTGTGGAGTCCTTGGGGTTCTCTGAGCTTGGCTGTTTTTCTTGCAAACATTTTGTTACCCAGGTAATTCTTCAGTGCTAGAATGGAGTGGAGTTTGCTCTCTGTTTATATACAATAGTATGCCCTGACAGTGTTGGTGGGGGTGGGGGGTTTGTTTTGTTTTATTTTTTCCCTCTGGTCCTTCCTTCCTTAGGGTATTGTCTACTGCTGATTGTATGTCTGGTGATAATCCTGGTGTTAATCTCTGCTTATCTGGGTGGTGATTGCTGGTGAGATGTTCTGGTCTTTTGTTTTCCTTTCTATTGTCTCTTTTGAATAGTGTGTAGCTGTGGTTTGTCTCTATGTGCCTGTTGATGGCTGCCTTGTCTGAACACCAAGCTTCCAGGAATTCCCTCGCATTTTTGGATTTAGCTTGATCTGAGAGGCTGACAGTTTCCCAGTTGAAACTATGGTCAAGTCTGTCCATGTGTTGTGAAATTACACACTGTAGTGACCTGACCCATACACAACAATGCACCATAAAGCATAGTCTACAAAATTCTATAGTTTGGTTTTCACAACCAGTGACACAAAACCAAGTAGATTGAGGCTTCATGTAAAATTTTTATAGATATGCCAAATCACTTATAATTTCTAGAAAAGAAGTTACGTGTGGTCATTGTAATGTTTAAGCCAACGAAAGAAAGAAAGTCTAAGGCCTGTAGAGAGGTAAATATGTCCATTATTTTCTCCTTCACCTATTTCTTTTTTCTTTTTTTAAAAAAATGTCCTTTTTGTCCTGGTCATGAAAAAAAAAATCTTACTTCTTTTTAGAAAGGATCAAAAGTATGAAATCAAACTTACCTCTGTTCCAAAAGAAGTCCAAGTCATGCTTTATAATGCTTGTTCAATGAGGACCACTTCTTCTGAAGACATTGCCATAATTTTATCTGGAATTTATGGGATAATCTTTACAACCTGTTTTAATTTTAGCCATAACCTGTAGTATGTTGTCTACCATGAACCAGTGAGATGCATACACATCTGAAGAAATAAGCTGCTGCTTATAAAAACAGTTGATTTGTCTTGAAGGTGCTATCAGACACTGTGTCTACACTCTTGCACAGACTTAATCCAGCTCTTGTCCCCACCACGTAATGGATAACTTCTCTCTGAGTACATCAGGCAAAAGGTTTTACTGACAAAAATAAGAACTTAAACATATAAGAAATGTCCAAAATCCACACAGAAATTCATATTGACTAACTTTTCTCTAATAGCGGGCTTAAAATATACTTAAACATCAGGCTGTTTTTTAATCACACAGTTCTTTTAAAGCAGTTAGAATTTGTATTAGAAGCTCCACCAGCCTCTAAATAGAACGTTTTCAAGATTGGTTCAAAATGATCATTATGCACTTTTATATATAAGTCCACGTGTAATTTTCCCCTGAAATTCTAATCTATTATATTGCTCAAGTGGAATATTAATACTGTTAAAAACAAAACCTACTAAATTTATCCCAGGTGACTCAGCAGGTTGATTCTTCATTCTTCATTAATCACTAATGGCAGTGTTCCATGGAATTTCTGCTAGTTTTACCAAGCCTCATCTTTCTAACATTTTAACATAGATATTAATTAAACTTAAAAACAAGACATCTTAGCTCAAGCAGTAATCTAAATTAAATATGAGTTGGCTAAGAGTGGATTTGTTTTTCAGGGATTTTTTAAAAAATCATTTCCCCTTACTTCCCCTCCCCCTAATATAGCTTGTTGATTTGATTGGTGGAACTGCTGAGTTAATTCATGCATGCCCATAATTGCCTTAAGAAAAAAAAACAAAACAGCACAGAAATGGAATTTGGTAACAACTCATGAGAGACAAAACTAATTTTTTACTGGCAAGTAAATAAAATGCAGGATAGATTACTCAGCAACTTTAGCAACATGGCTGGATGAAGGTCTAAGAAAGCTAATTTAAGGACCTATTTCCCCCTTCTTCATCAAGTCAAATTAAATCACACCTTTATTACAGCCATAATGTCAGTAGTCAGATACAAGTAAATAGGTATAAATGAAAACAGATAAGGCTAAAAAGGAAAACAAATCAGTAGGAATGTTCATACCCAAAGTGTAAGGAAGATGACCTGTCATAAACAGTTCACAAAGAGTTGTGAAAGTCAGTAATTGGTCTTTGTCTCTCCAGACATCTTTGGAAAACTCCCAGGAGAATCCAGAAATGCTAACTGTGCTGCAGGTTGCTGGGTTGCTACTGGCTAAGACTAGTTCTGTCCCAACTATTGTGTTTGTTTCATTGTGGCATTTTGCAGGTTAGTTATTTGTAAATCCACCTGTTGTTGGTATTGCAACAATGCTGCAACAAGGTGCTTGGTGGACAGTGGCATGCCCTGAGGATCAGAGACCACCTCTACAGCAAAGGCGAGATCTTTGGCTTCTCTTGAAAGACAGTATGAGATTTTCAAGATTAATGTCAGTTAGACCGACCAGGAAATCAACTCTGCAGGAAGAACAAGACTATTTAATTGACACTGGCTATAATAACAGGATGTTGCAAGTCTGATTGTGCTGGATCTTCTCCCCGCTCTTATACTTCAGTGAATCAGGGAGGTGTCTGCCTGATCCACTTCCAAATGTTATCTCATTGCTCTAGACTTAAATGATGTTTCACCCCCCTTTGCCTAAGCAATGGTTCCAGTTGGTGTAGTGATTCAGGTGCTGGCCTAGAAACCAGGAGACTGTGAGCTCTAATCCCACCTCAGGCCTGAAAGCCGGTTGGGCGACTTTGGGCCAGTCCCTCTCTCTCAGCCCACCTCACCTACCAGGGTTGTTGTGGTGGTAAAATAGGAGGAGGAAGGGGTATTAGATATGTTCACTACCTTGAGTTATTTATAAAAATAATAAAGGTGGGGAAAAAAATATAAAAAAACCAAAAGCTCAACTTTATTACTCTCTATACCAGTGTTTCTCAACCTTGGCAACTTTAAAGAAGTGTGGACTTCAAGTCCCAGAATTACCCAGCCAGCCCTGCTGGCTGGGGAATTATGGGACTTGAAGTCCACGCATTTTAAAGTTGCCAAGGTTGAGAAATACTGCTCTACACAAAGAAAGGTGGGTGGTGCCCATAGTGTGAATGGAGTTCATCCTTTTTTTGTTGGGTCAGGGGTATATGGAAAAGTAGAGTTTGTTCCTTTCCCCCAAACATTGGGTTTTGGGCCCAAGCCTGTGCCCCTGGGTGTGGAATAGAGCCTCTCTCCCTGCTGAGTGGATAATTAGTTAGATGATGCCTGGCTGCCGTGTGTTTTATTTTTTATATTGTGTATTTTATGTCCCTCTGGGGACAGAGACAGCATAACAACCAACTTTCTCCTCCAACAACTGCCTCTTGCAACCAGTCAACTGAAACAGCTGCTCCTTGCTACCCAGAATGATGGGTCTGGCTGCACAATTAACATCAGTTAGGATCTGGCCCTCTGAAAACGAAAGAAAAAGATAGAAAATGACCTCGTGCCAAGTATTTTGACTAAAACGTGGACGTAGACAGGAGTAAACATTCCCTTGCTTGGCTCAAACGTGGTGGAAATGTCCTTCATATGCAACATGACACAACTAGGGAAGAATCTTCATCGTACACTAGGACTCAAGCTACTTGAAAGAGTTGATTTCCTTCTAATAGTGAAGACTATTGACATATCCAGTATCCTCTTAAGTTTAATCTTCTTTTTTTGTTTTTTTTCCCCTCCTGACCTTTCTATAGCTTAACAGAAACTTGGCGCTCTGCTGCCACATTCTGCACTAAGTACCAGTTGGTTATTGACATTTTCATCAAAATCCGAACTCCTGACAGAACTTTTGCAGTAAGTACTGGAACTTGCAAAAAGATACCAGCTAATACGGTCTCAGAGAAAACTTTTTAAAACGATCAGGATTGTCACTGGGAGAGCTATTACAGATTGTTCTAAATGGGAATCTCAAGTATTCCCTGACTTCCAAGAAGAAGGGACATAGCTTCTGGGGGGGACAAAAACTGCCCCCAGCAATTTATTTTCACATAAACATAATTGAGATATAAAGTATTCTGTCTACAAGAAACCGTCTTAACAGTAACTTTGGGTGCTGCTTCAGGCCCTTCTGAAGATCTCAGAGCTTCCATTATTCACCAGAGCACAGTTGTGTGTGCTTTGCTAGAGCCATATGAGTATCATGCTGTAATTTGTTTGGATTTGTTGAACTTTTATTACCATTTTGCACCAATGGAAGAATGGCAGAGGGAAGCAAACTTCATTATAAATAAAAAATGTAAATGCTATGCACAGTTTCAAACCTTGTGGCATGTGTTGAGAACAGAAACTATTTAAAAGACCCATTTCCTCCCTTCCAGTAAATATTTGCTCAACAGGGTAATTATATCACAAAGTGTATGATTTTGTTTTCAACAAAAGGGGTCTACAGAAAGTATTTAAGCAAGCAGTAAACTGCCTTTCCAGTAATGAAACTTTTAATAAATATGCAAGTTGCGTATAAGAGAAGTGGATAATTAATAATGAATTTCCAATGTATTAAAATTGATTATTCTGAAAAAGAACTTGAAAATAATCGAGTGTTTAATAGAAGGAGGTGGGTGGGAAACCAAGCTGTCTCACTCTGCTTTTCCCTTGTGTTGTAGTCCTATTTTAGAATTAATTATGGGAAGACAATAAAATAACTGAGAAATTAAAACAGATTCCATAGGGTTTTTTTTAACTGTATAAAAGTGTTATAATGCAGAAAATGACTTCAGTTTCTAATTGTGGATCAAAATTTAGAAAAATATTAGAAGACCAGAACTGAATACAGGTAGTCCTCACTTAACAACCATTTGTTTAATGATGGTTCAAAGTTATGATGGCCTCAGAAAAAGTGCCTTATGACCTGTATTCACACTTATGACCATCGCACCTTCCCGCAGTCATGTGCTTGCAATTTGCAATCTTTTTTACAATGGTTGTTAAGCGGATCACCATGGTTGTTAATGAATCACATGGCCGCTAAGTGAATTCTGGCAAAAAACGTCCACTGGGGAAGCTGGATTCGCTTAACAACTGCCATAAAAATGGTTGTAAATCGGGTCTGGTCATGTGGTGACTTGCCTAATGACCATTCCACTTAACGACCAATTTTCCAGTCCCTACTGTAGTTATTAAGCAAGGACTACCTGTAGCTAAGATTACTACAACCGTATTTTCTTTCTATATCCAAGCAGTATGTTTTGCTAGACATGGAATGTTAGAATGGAGTAGAAGATCATTCATACTGGCATATGGGCTTGTCCAGTAGCTCTATAATAGTCATTACATCCAATAGCAAATCACCACTGCTCTTTCAGTTAGAAATAAGGGCTAAATGAAAGTACTCCAGTGGTAGGCTTGAATACAGTGGTTCCAAAGCTCTTTTGAATTGAGGCCCATATCTCAGTACTGATACTGAATTGATGTAGAGATTTCCCTACCCAGTGAAACTAATGCAAAGGAAATTTAAGGAACCAGAATCCTGCAGAACTCTTGAATTCCCAGGTTATCACTGCCTAACTTAATCCCACCCCTGCATCACTTAAATTTGTCCTGGAGATTTCCATTTTGAATTTTAATCCTTGTTATACTTATGTGGGTGCAATTTAGGGCCAAGTCGAACTTTATCCCATAGTATTGTCCAAATCCTGCTGAGAGAGAGAGAGAGAGAGAGAGAGATATGATGAATATTCATTCATAAAAAAACAGCTTGACTCAGGAATGAATATATATTAGTAAACTAAATGTTGTGAGGTCTAATAATTCTATTTTTTCAGCTGTTATCACAATTCTAATGTTACAGCTCCTAGTGCTTCATTAATTATGGGAAAAAAACATTGCTATTCTGGAGTGCTTTTTAAACATTATGATCATTCCAGCACTTGGGGGCATCAAATCCATTCTCGCTACACACATTCAAATGTACCATTTTTTACTTTTAATCATGTCTTGCTTTATAATCAGTCTGGACAAGTTTGCTAGAGATATCTATTAGGCAGTCAACAGTTTTATCTTTCTCTTTGCGTAATCTACATTCGCTGTTTACATTTTTTTATTTTGCATTTTATGGCATTTGTTGCTAGTGCTTGTTCTTATGCTACAACTATTAATTAATCTGTTTCCTTTTTGATGGATCTAATATGAAGCCACTGACATAACCGCTCAGAGTCGTTCTGCGGTGAGATCGGTGGTGACAATTTTGAACGATAAATAAATAAACAAACAAACAAATAAATAAATAAATATTTTGTTACCTTGCTTTCAATTTCGTTCAGGTGCTGACCATGCAGAGGTTTATTTTTTCCAATTTTTCATTTGCTGTTATAACTGTTCGGTTTTGTGCACCGCCTTTGATTCTGTCACATTTTCCTTGCAGACATTTATTAACATCCTGTTTTTGCTTTCTTTTCTGTAATCATTTAGACCTCTGATTTCATCCGCCATCGTCTGCTTCATTTGCAACAAGCCATGGCCACCAATTTTCCTTTTTAAGTGCAACCAATCTTTCTCTTTTTCAGATGTAATGGGTGGAAATATTGTTATAAGTTTTGGGGTCTGGCAGTCTTAAATATTTAATTCACCTTGTGTCCTGAACACAATACCTGCTGTATAGTGTATTACAGGGAGATCCCAAGTATCGATGGCCTTAATTGTATTACTATAGTTCAGCTTTGATCTTAAAATGTTTCTAAACTGTTTTACAATTTCAGAGCTAGGATTTCTTCTCTTTTTCACTTGGGTATGCAAAATATTGTTTGTTTCTAGCACACCCAGATACATCAGCTTTCTTCCATTGTGAATGGTTTGATTTTAGATCCATCCCGTCTGAGTATTCAATTTGTCCTTTTTTTCATTGTGAGTGTTGCACACTTAACTAGTCCGAATTCCATTTTGATGTCCTTACTAAAGATTCAAGATCCATTTAAAACTGATTGCATTTCTCTAGGTGATTTTGCGTGTAGTTTCAAACAATCCATTCAGAGCAGATATGAGACTTTGGTCCTTGCTTGAATAATTCATAGCCTGATGGCATTTTATTCCAAACAATAATAATTAGAATAACATATTTTTTTAAAGGCGTATTTCCTTTCCTAAAGCCAGTCTTGTATTTGGCTATTTTAAAATGTGAAAATACAAATGCTTTGATGTGAAAGACTGAAAATAACTCAGGTATGTGGATATTTAGTGGAATAAAAGAAATATGTAAAGAAATATTTAGTTCTTCAGCCTACAAACTGTCATCAGTCAAAATCTTGTTGATCATCTTTTTTTCCCCCCAGACAGTAATTTCTATCATGGATTCATCATAGATTATGCAAATTATCCGCTTTGAATTTTGCTGTGTATCTAAATCATCAGGCTAATAGCTTTAACATTGTATCTTCCTTATAACAATACCTTAACATAAATAGCAGAAATGTTTAGTTCATCAGCTTACAAAGTGTCATTGGCCAAAATCTTGTCAGTCATCTTATTCCGCTCCCTGCCCAAGAAAGTAATTTCTATTATGGATTCATCATAGATTATGCAAATTATCTGTTTGAATTTTGCTGTATATCCAAATCCTCAAGCTTATAGCTTTAACACTGTATCTTCCTTGTAATAATACCTTAACTTAAATAGCATCTTGAATAACACCAATAACTGCTATGGTGCATAAGGGGTTTGGTGCATCCCAACGTCGGAATTATTGCCCAGGTTATTACCCATTTATCAAATTCTTTAAGAGACATAAAATAGTAGTAAACAAATGGCGGTCAACATGAAGCAAAATGGATGACTTCTGATCCCTCCAACTCCCCATATATTCAATTGCTACAGCACTTTTCTCTCTTTCCCTCTAATTCCATAAATAAGTGATAGGTCTTGTTTGGAGAAATCAGACATTACACTTAGGTTATTTATGATTAGGTAAGGGGTCATCCCTTAATTTCAGTGGCTGAAACAACCTTCTCTTTTAGCAGGTTCAGAGCTTTTGATGTTCCCATCACAAGGCAGCAATCAAGTCTAGAAAGAATAATGCTAATACTGAGGATGGGTCTGGAAATTTTGACAATTGTGAGTAGAAATGTTGTAGCTACACTTAATAGAGATAAGGGCCACATTTTGGTTAATACAGGTTAAAAATACTGTTTGAAGCAGATGTTACACAGCAGTAAAAGACAATATTCAGTGAGACTATTCTATAGTAGTGGTGGACAGTTTGGCCTCCCAAGGCCATATGTGGCCTGGAAACCACTTTTTGGTGGTCCCAAACCCCCTTTCCAGCCACAGTTGCATTAAATCAGTAACACTGCTTTCCACCATTTTTGAGGTGGGAAACACTCAAAAATGGAAATATAAATCCTAAAAAAGGAGGAGAAGGAGGAGAAGGAGAAGGAGAAGGAGAAGGAGAAGGAGAAGGAGAAGGAGAAGAAGGACAACAATAACTCAATAAGTCCACTCCCAAATCTAAATCCAAAAATATAAAGTCTTGGAGCCTACCAGTTGTGAGACATGGGTCCCCCTATTTTGTTTTTCTCCTCCATTCTCTGTAGCTCTTGTCCTTGAAAAATGTTAAAGTCATCTCTTGCCATCTCCTGGTTCTAAGGAAGGTGATTCCAAAATGCCTGTTCACCACTGATAAATGCAATATTTGTGAATGGTTTCAGATAAATGGAACTGTAGAACATTGTCTCTTTAAGCCTGTTTGCACATTTGATAACAATGGGGTTCTTGGATCAGAATAAAGTGTTCCCCAGTGAGCTCCTAGATGTGTCCAGAAAGTCCAGAAGAAAAACATGGAGGCAGTCATGCTCCTGCCCTATCCCCTCTTGTCCCCCTTCCCTCCCACTGTGTAATGGAATGGAATTATGAAGGCCAGGCTCAGGGAGATAAGCATTTTCTTAGCTCGCCAGAACAGCATGGGAGGAACAAGAAGATGAGACTGGCACCTTCTTGAGGAATTCACACTGTTGTGGCTGGATGACTTTGGGAGATGGGGTTTTAGTCTGGGAAGATTGATGTCAGGCCTAGCCCAAGGAACTCCAAGAGACAATGCCAATTCAGTCCAGCTATGTTTATTAGCTACAACCTCTAGCAAGAATCTTCCCAGACTGAAACCCCAGTTCCCAAAGTCCTCCAGCCACAACAGTGTGAATTCCTCAGGGAGATACCAGTCTCATCCTCTTGTTCCTCCCATGCTGTTCTGGCAAGCTAAGAAAATGCTTATCTCCCTGAGCCTGGCCTTCATAATTCCATTCCATCACACGCTGCCAGACACTATTATTTTGCAGCTTCATATATTAGACTAAGCAGTAAAATAGCCTGTCTGGTTTTGTCTTCATATGTTGTTCACATAGTTGAACCCAGTTACTGTAATTTGGAAACCTTGATTTCTGGCTTGGTATAACACAGGAAGCCCATTAATTGTTTTAAAAGCCTCCCTTAGCCAGAAGTATGAAGCGAACCAAAGCTATTGTAAATAGCCATTGTGACCAGTGACCTATTGATTAAGTTAAATCCTCTATGAATTTCTTAAAGCCATCTAAAGCAAGTAGCCATTGTCAAATCCTTTCCTGAGTTCTCCAAGCTAGTTCTGTACTAAGAGATAAGTACTTCCTTTTGTCCTCAATCACTTGAAACTTAAAGCAATATCCCAAAACCAGAATTGATATCTTCCCATGGGATCCCACTAACAAGCACATCTTTACTACCTCTTTTCTTCTAGATAGTCTTATTGTTTTTTGCTGCTTCCTTTGACCTATTCTTAGTGCTTTAAATCCCAGAATGGCCATAGTTGACTTATCTGCAATGTCTTTTGTTGAACAACTAGTTCTCCTGCCACTGTCTGCTTTCTTCAAGGATTCAATTTATGCTCTCTCTCTTAGGACTTACAGCTAAATCATTTGATGCAGCAACAAAAATAGGTTCTTCAGAAAAAGAAGAAGTTCAAAGATTTCCAGCACAAAAGCAGTTGATCAGTGGATATCATGGGGCTATCCTCCAGGCTTGTTGAAAGTGAGTGAATGTAACTTCTTAAACATGTGTCTTTCACAGCATAGTTCTGCTATTGCTCTTCATGAAGCTTACTCCATCTTGGAGCAAGCCAGGCATAATAAAGACATTGTCGATTGGAAGAACATCACTTGCACTCTTATCTTGATCTTCTAAACATATATCGGTTTCACACTTTACTAAGAATATGCATTGAGCATCTCACAACTTTAATGATAAGGCTTTAAAGTAGATTGGAAAATAGGGGGGAAAAAACACAGGAAGATAATAGCAAACCACTTCTGTAATATTGTCAAGAAAACTTAAATGGATGTGTCCATGTGGTTATCAGGAGTTGAGTTTTATTGGAGGGGGACTATACTCGTACCTTTATCTTGTCAAAAGCAGATTAAGGAAATTTATGAAATATATCTTTTATAGACTGCAGTCCCTGTTTTAGAGACTTTTAACTTCAGAGGTGCTGTAATGTATAGCATTTGTAATAGGTTGTAAATTGACATTTTTTTTATGCCTCGTAAGTTTGTCCAACCATCAATAAATAGAGATTCATGCAGCAGATTGTATCAATACAATTGGGAATTGATACAAAATCCTGCAAATAGTGATTCCTAATATGCATGTTTAGTCACCCTTGCTTACTCACCCCCCTCCCCCACCATTTTATTCTACAACTAACTGAGCACGCATCCAACATTTAAATGTCTTTCAAAGCAACTATGTTTAGAAGATCAAGATAAGAGTGCAAGTGATGTTCTTCCAATCGACAATGTCTTTATTATGCCTGGCTTGCTCCAAGATGGAGTAAGCTTCATGAAGAGCATGTACCAAATATATGTACCTATATATTTGCAAGCCAGCTTTGATCCAGTACTGATTATCCATTTAAATTAATATAATTCAACCTGAATGTTAGGTCTGATTTTCTTAGTCATCTAATCAATTAAGCTCAACAATTCAACTTTCCTATGTAGTAAATTGATTTGATCACCAAATCCAAATCCATGTTGTTGTATATATGGTTTTTCTATGTATAGAAAGTCCCAGGGAGGAGGGAAGAGCTTCTTAGGGATAGACAGGTCTATTTTTTTGACCACATGCAAAAATATACCAGGACCTCTACCACCACAGTGGTTTGGGAAAAAGGGTGTCAAAAAGGTTTTGAATTCCCCAAAAATGGTTAGAGACTCAGCACACAAAAATCTTGTGATCCCCCCCCCCCACCCTTTTACTTGTAACATAAGCAAGATCAGGAATATTTCTTTCAGCAGTGGAAATCTCTTTTTAAGTCAGCCAATAGTCAATTAATGCATTTAAGCTATTATCTCTGATGGTTTCCCTCACAAGAAGGTGGGAACCTTCTTGAAGTTTTTATGTTAAGGAAACAATAAAACAATGATATATGTGTCTGCCTGTTCAAGCATTTCAAATTTAACTACTACTCTGCTGGCAAAATAAAGTCTATTAGTAAAGTCTACTTGTATACATTTGCACAACCCCTATCCCTTTTTAGAGTTAAGTAAAGGCATTAATTATGCTAGGTTGGCAATTTCTCAGGCTGGCAGGGTGTTGTCTCCCTCAGTCTTCTGCTGTAATACAAATCCTCCATATACATGATCTCTCCCACTTTGGATCAGGTCCCATAGCTGTCTTCATTGGTTTCCTCACAGGCCACCCTCAACCTAGAATAGACAAGGCTTTAGCAGCTCCATAGCTGCTAAACATAGTCCAACATGGTCCACCAACCATCTTCTCTCTTTCTCCCATTTTTTTCTTCTTCTGCCAAGCAGCTTAGCCCATACTGACTATATATCTCCCCCTCTCAAGGACTGCTATGAGAATCAGTAAAATTCCTCTGTCTCTTCCAACTAGTTTATCAGAACATTGGAACAGAGTGTATGCATCTGGGTGGTCATGTGACAGGATGGGATACCATGTTCAGCTTCTGCATTCCATTGTGGGGCAATGCTGTAGACTTTAATTTGTATCATATTTTACTGCCCTATGTTCTCTGCCTCTCATCAGAGCAGAAATATGTGAAGTTCTATGATAGGGCTAGTGAAAGACATTTTTAGCTTATGTATTATATATATATTTTTTTACACATTATTAATCTATATTAGTTTTGTTAGGGAGAAATCCTTAGTTTGTTAAGGGCCATTGAGTTTGGCCTGGTTTGTGGTGACTTTCTGGACAAATGACTACCAGTTCAGTCCATCTAGTCATCTTATCTGTTGTCTTTCACATCAAGTTTCCTTAAACTTGCTAAGCAGAGAGAGTCAAGAAAGAGGAGTTGTTGGTACTGCTCAGGACCAAGTAAACTCCCTCTTTGAGGTGGTGGGGGGAAAAAGGCAAATGGTCAACATTACAGGTAATCACATTTGAACCCTGTGTTTATGTAGATCTTAATTACATGTTTAGTTCATGTGTCATTCAAACCCAGAAAATGGTTTAACTATGTGTGTTTTGTTTGAATACATCACCTGAATTTCTGGGCCCCAGCAAGATGCCTTCTACCAAATTCAGTGAGGTTTGTAGTCTCCCCTGATCACCAGTGGGTCCCCAACACTTTAGAAGATAACTTTTTTTCTGTCCCACTACATGCAGTTGTTTGTACTGGAGATATGACAGCAGGAATCAGTTACATATAAACCAAGTGCTGTATCACTGTTCCCTATCTTGAGAAACACTGAGAATGCTTTCAGACACCTTGCTAATGTTTTTAAAACTGTCTCTCTGTTCATTACTAAAAATCAAGCTGCAAAGATATAGGAAATATTGTGTTTCTAATAAAATGGAATTAGGCACTAATAGAGGAATGTTCTTTTGTGTTCAAAGAGGCTAATTTTCAGGGATGATAATGGTTGATAACATATGAATATCTTCTGATTGTCTACCTTGGATATTACTTAGGATGGAATGAACTCTGTGAGTTCATAGAGTAGGAATGGAATGGAATTCAATATGGAATGAACTCTTCTTGTAATACAGAAGGAGGAATAAAGCATATGCCCAGAATTATAAGAGACCCATTCTCATAGTCTAGTCATTTTCTTTTGTCCAGTTAGATTTCCCCCTATGTATTTCCGCAAGTACACTGCTGTCAGACTTCTGGAAGCCTATGAGCTTTCTCATCTGCTTCACGATCATTACTGTTCTGTTTTCACTTGAACATCTACCCCAGAGGAAATTATTTATACACACACACACATATACATACACCTAAACCTCCAAATATCCCATCAGTGTGCAAGGTAGATTGCACACTGTAGAATCTGCAATGACAAGAGTTCACTGAGGATCAGTCTGCTAGCTGACAAGGTGCAGAGGGATCCTTGCAAGTTGGAAAGATGTGCACTGAAAATATATATCACATTGTCATTAATAATTGCTGACAACAGAAGCAATCATTACCGTATAAATGCACAAAGCCCCCAAAGAACATTTTAATTTTATCCGTAGTGCAGTGCAGGTCTAAATACTATTTTTTCCCTTCTTCCAGAAAATGAGTTTATTTTAATTCTGCTTGCTTATCTGGCTGTAAAAAGCTGAAATTTCTGCTGCCATAAAAGTCCTCTAAAAAGGGGAGCAATGACAACCTGGCTGCATTTAAACTACCCAGTTCACCTTCAACTCAGCTTTCACATGATAGACTGAGCCAAACTGACTGATTTTCCATGCCTTGCTGAATCAGAAGAAACTAACCAAGGTCAGCACTCATCAAGTTTAGTATAGTAAGTTATTGAATGCATCTGCCAGATCCTCACTTCACCAGGTGAAGCATGTTGTATGAATAAAGCCAGAATGGATCTTTTTCAAAATGTGATGTTACCTAGTAACATAAAATTACAAAGCTGGTGTCACAGGTTCTTTTTTAAACTGTACCCAGTTAGATTGACCCAGACTCAAAAGAGCCACCAAACCACTGGATCCAGATGGTTTTTTATATCTCCCTATAAGGGCTGGGGAGATGGTTTAGTTTAGAAAAAATATATATAAAGGTAAAATATACAAATCTATATGTGTGAGTGCTTTCTATTGCCTCTATTCTATATTCAATCCTAATGCTATTATTTCTATATCACTACACTACTTACTATAACAATTACTATCCTCTATTACTATTTACCATTACAACCTTTCTTCTTTACTATTACTATAATACACTCTATATTAATACTATTATATAGCAATGTTTTCTTCTTACAAACACTGCTCTGCCTTAATTCCCCTCTCTGGAATTTCTTCTGTTTTTTTCTTCTCTGTTAATGGCCAGCAGATAAAGTATTTGCAACTGTCTACATTGTGTTTTTATACTGGCACTTTTCCTTGCTTGCCTCTATACTTCTTTTCCTCTGGACCATTCACTCCCTTTGAAGGAAAGACCCCTTCTTTTGTTCAGCTGGTGGCTGCAGAGCTTCCAAAACATGCATTTCCTTCCACACCTGTTTCAAGGTTGCAGCTTTACTGGCAACTCTGCTGTGCTAACGCTGGGAGAAGGCTCAAATGGGAGGGACAGAAGGCAACTCAGGGGCCTGCAATTTCTCTAAGCAGCCTGCTCTTCCACAGCTGGTTGATGGAAAAGTCCATAGTTCAGTGATGGAGAACTTGGTTTGCTTGAAGAAGTCTTCAGGTTCAGTCCTCAGCAATTTCAGATCGGACTGGAAAAATTCAGTCTGTGACTCTGGGGAACTCCCGTTGAGAGCTATAATGTCAACCATACTAACTAGATGGGTTAATGGACTGACTCAAAATATAATTTTCTAGTTAAGTCTCTTCTTCTAAACAGGATCTGAACTACAGCATCTCAATTCAGTGACTGTAAAGCCCTTGTTTAAATAATTCCATGAAGAAGAATCCACTGTGTCTTAAGGCATTCTGTTCTACCACTGAACAGCCCTCATTCCTAGAAAGGCTCCTCTTATCTTCAAATCTGTTTTCCCCTTAATCTGCTTTTCTGAAGTTGTCATCCATTGATTCCAGCACTGTCCCCTGGAGTAGCAGAGAATAACTTTTTATCTTCTGCATGACAAGCCCTTAGATTTCAAAATAGCTATCAATTTATTTCACTTTTTTTTGTTCTGCCTTTGGTTTTATTGTGTTTGTTTATTTATCAGATTGCTATCCTGCCTTATTGCTGATGGCCTCAAGGCAACACTGTAATAACAAAATCAAAACAAAATAGAGACCTCCATAACAACCATACCTACCTTGAAAATAGCAGAGCAAAACATATCAGCAAACAAACATACAATGAGACCAGCTGGTAAAAAACAGTGAAAGCATCATTAAACAGCAAAAGGTAATTTAAAGAGTCTTGGGCATTACTAAAAGCCATAAATGCATTGCAAAACAGGGTTGCCATTGCCTGGAGCATAAGGACTCATAAAAAAGATAGTAGGCATAGAGGTCTAGGGAGAATTTTCACTGTTTGAGAGCCACCACTGGAAAGTTCTTTTTTTTTTCTGATAACCACCTGCCAATTGACAGAAGATGGGAGTATCTAGTGAAAAGCTGCCAAGTCAGATTTCCTTTACAATTTATTTTTCATATGACACCATATAAACAATAGCAAATGTGTTAAGGATTCAGTTCAAGATGATTGTTTTGAGGATGTGAATGGCTTAGGGACTGGCTATCTGAAGGTCTTGTAAATTTGCTGGATATCCAGTTCCGCAGGAGTTGCCCTTCTGCAGAATTCCATTTTTAAGGCACAGGGAAATGAGTCTACTTCATAAGGGTCTTCCAAAGGTTCTACTTAAGGGAGTTAACCCTTTTGGATACTTCAATTATATTAATGCTGCTTTAATAGATCCTATTGAGGTCTTATACTACGGTTATTATTTGACTTTTTATTAGACTTGGTAGTCCTCAGATATTATACTGTACAAGAAATAACATGGCTTGATTTGTGTGTGTGTGTGTTTAATTGAGATGTAGAAATCTGGAGGATGATAAAGACCCAATGAGACATCTAAACTTGTAAAGATGGGTGGAAGGGGAAATTTAAAATATGTGTTTATTTTGGTTTGCCTCATTATATTAGAAAGTCAGAGGTGAAGTAGAAGGAGAAAGAAATATTTTCCTTGATAAGAAGCTGTTTGAAAATGAAGTCATATTTAATTTATAACAGTCATTAACACAAGTTATTATGAGGCCAGATGAGTAGATGGCTATTTAGAAGGATTAGACCAGTGCTTCCCAACCTTGGCAACTTCCAGGGGTGTGGACTTCAACTCCCAGAATTCTCATCAATGGCCGTGCTGGCTGTGGAATTCTGGGATTTGAAGTCCACAACCCTGGAAACTGCCAAGCTCGGGAGATACTGGATTAGACAAAGACATGTCTAAACAATCAAATTAGGTGTATCAGTGAAGGATGGAGGGGAATTTTAACATTTTTTAAGTATGAAACAACCAAATATGCATTTTCCTAAAATAATATGCAGATTGCAACATTGTTATCTTTCAGAGTATACAATTTTCCGAATTTTGGAATGCAGCCAGTTCTCAATTCTCAAGCCGTGAATTAGAAATGATCCTATCAAAGAAATTTTGTACAAAAATGTATGTGTTGGAGACAATGATTGCAAGAGAGATACTTCAAATGATGAATTTATTTCAAAATTGCTGGAATTATTGCTCAAAATTATTATACAAAATTATGTAGAAATTAGATGGCTTTTAACTATGCACAAAACTAACCAAGAGCAAAAATGGACCCCATAATATTATCCATTATTAGATGTCAACCATGAAAGAGAAGTCAAGTGTTCAGATATAGTCAACCTCTGAATATTGGCCACTGAAAACAGACTGGGAATCATTTGCTAGAAAGGAAGTACAAGCTGAATAAACATGTTCTCCATTATTAACTTGATTCTTAACTACAGTTAAGCTGTAGTTGGTAACATTTACTGGTTTTTATAGCTCTAATCTGCAACTGTTTGGTGTCAAGTTCAACATACCATGACCACTCAAGAGAATAAGAATGAAGGTCTAGTTCAGATATTCTAAAATCCTCCATGTGGACAATGACCATGAATATAGCTGAATGGTGGAAACAACATATGCTGATACAGATATGGGCAGGTATAAGTACTTGGCAACAATTCATGCCAACACAATATTTTTTTAAGTCACTCCATACACATGATTATGGCCATCATTGCATTTTCCCCCATTGTTGACTGAATCAAAATAATTTGTGACTGACACTCTGCTTTGGCCTTTTACTAGCTGTCCCACCCCCCACCCCCCATTTTAAGAGTCCCCAATGACTCACTCTAGGGATATAGTTTTATTTGGTATCTCATTCATTCCTCTTTTAACATTTTATGATGTAAAATATCTGGAAGAAGTATAGGTATTATGATTTAAGCTGTTCAGAAACCAAATAACAGGATCATTGTTTCACCTTTTGAACTGAATCATAGATCTCTCCCTCTGTTATCAGTTATATCAGAAAATGAGGCTAAATTGCCAGTGTGGTGTATTGGGTAATATGTTGAGCCATGAGCAAAGGAGAATGAGTTCACCTCTATCCTCAACCATAGAAATCATTGGATGAATTTGGGCCACTCAGTCTCTCTCAGTCCAACCTACCTGACAGCACTGTGGTAGGGAAAAAGGGAGGAAAGAATGCTATGTTTGCCACCTTGAGTGGCATACATATGACACTCCTGGAAGAAAAGAAGTCTATAAATCTGATAACATGAATAATATTTTATTACTAAATTCATATGATGTTTAATCTAAATTCAGGTGATAGGTTTGGAGGTTCAAATATATCATGTAGGGCACCTGTAGCCTTCCAGAGTTTGCTGATTTACAACTTCTGGCTTCCATTCCTGGGGCTTGGGCTACTGGGAACTGTAGTACTGTAGGGCCACACATTTGCCTTTTCAATGTGGAGTACGGGCAGAAACTGATTACAAGTCCAATGGCATGGTAAGATACCATATTTATTGAAATAGGATGAAATTGTTCTTTAATAATAATAATTTATTAAATTTATATGACACCCAACTCCCAGCTACTCTTTTTGATTGATTGCCCTTCATTTTACTTTATGTACTCCCCCATGTTTAGTGATGCAAGTGCATACACAAGATTGAACAAAGAGGTTTTTTTCCCCATAATTCAAACAGCAAAAGAATGTTCTGTACAAAATCCAGCTTACACCCAACATTCTCTGTCACTCCCTCCTTGACTTTTGAGTTTCAACTTAATACATTTCCTTTGTAGGTCATTTTTCTAGTGGTGAATGTGTGGGCAAACATGTTGATGAGTACATTTCTGAAAGGATTCCTTAAAAAAACAAAACAAACTGTATCACATGCTAAAGAAACCTGGTAACTGAATGCTAAGAAGACAAAGGAAAGCTATATTTATTTTCAATTTACTGGGAAATATCTCCCCAAAGCCAGCTTGTACAACTTGTATCTTACTGAGCTAAATGCATCTCACTCACTCACCTGAGCACATAAGGATTTGCTTATCCTTGGCATTACTGATTTGAGACTTTGTCATTTAAAATAATTAATTAATTGTCCTTTTTTGGGTCTGCATGACATTTTTAGAAATACTTATGTCGCCAGAGCAAAACAAAGAAACAAATCAGTGCTTTTGATTTGATAAACTCTTGCTGTGTTCCCTGTTATAAATCTGGACTGAAGCTTTAATTGATGCAGAACATTGGGGCTAAATAAAATATAATGAAAACATTGATAGGGCTGGTTAGGCAGAGGTTATTTGCATTCCTTCTAAAATATTAATTGACCTGGCAGGAGGCCTGGCAAAATTTGAGAAGAGGGAGGGAGAGAAAGAGTGAAAAAAATGAGTTTTGAAACGTTCAGTGGCAGATGTGGCTACAAGAGATAGCTTCTCCAGGAAAGCCATGTGAATTTTCTCCTTGCATGAAATGCTAATCAATGACTTCAAAAAGCTGGCTCCTTTATAACAATAAAAGTTCTCAGTCTCCTAGGACAAATATATATCTAATGAAGACATATTAGGACACTCTATAGTAAAAAGAGGATTTTAGTATAATATAGAGACATATAGATTAATTGTGACAGATTTTATGCTGGGACTGTAGCCTCTGAATATAGGAGTGATTTGTTCTCAGACTATCTAGGGCAGCAGAAGTCACCTGGTGCCCTTTAGATATTTAGGGCTACAACTCCTATGAACCTGTGCTATTGGTCAGTCAATCAATAAACTTTATTACACTCATTGACTAATTCAAAAAAGAAGAAAGCAGACAAATTCTGAGACAGCAGGTTCCTCCTGACTGTTTAGCATTCTAAAATGGTCCACCCATACTGATACTAATACAAGGAAGGAAGAATAAGAACTGCTAATTGGAGGAGAGGTTATCAGGTGCCAAAACAAAGCTGAATTCTTGGATTGAGAAGTGGACATTAATTAATACTATGACTTCCTAAGGGCCTGCCTCTTCCTGAACGGAAGCAAATGCTTATACTGCTTTTACAGAAATAATAACTCTTGGATAGTATGTGTGACAGGATCCTCTTGATATTTTTCAGAACAACTGACCAATTCCTTCCTAGTCTCCTGGCATTCATGAACAAAAACAAGGCTGCATGAAATTGTTTGCACTTTCACACTTATTTGATAAGGATAGTGCTGACTGGAGAAGCTATGTCAGTTTGTTGTAATGCAGACCACCATCAACCCCTTTCAAGTGTGGTAGATGGGATTTGGGAAATGGACTCAGACATAAGGGTTTTGGTAATGCTCTCTTTCTGCTGTCCTGTCCACTTCATGTCATTTGGCCCCCTAGCTATGTCTTCTTTAAGTCTGGAGTTGCATTCTAAAAAAGGAACTGTCAAAAGATTTTAATAAAGCTTTTGTGCTTTTGGTCATGCTGTTAGGTGTCAATGGGACTGGAATCTAAAACATATGAAAACTGCCAAGTTGCCCTCTTTGGATTCTGCATTAATGGAAAATTAATGGCTTTTCTTCCAGAAACACCATGTAACAGCAATTCAAGACACTTTTTTTTTTCATTTGTGAGAAATCCAAGCATGATGTATTATTATCATTATAAAAATGAGTTATATTTCTTGAGCAAGGATTGGCTAGGTAGACAAAGTGAAGAGTTGCATTAATCATGAACTGTGTTATTAAACCTACTCTTTACTTCACATAGTCTTTAAAGTGAGGATTAAAAAAAAAAACAAAATTGTGGGGTATTGGCAATTTTCAGCAAGCAAGGAAGGCAGGCGGGGAGGCAACTGAATTGGACTACAGATTTCAATATCCATTTCCATGAATCCATTTTTGAATAGATCACCAATGGTTTGGCTTCTAGTTAGTAGCTGATGGATCATCCAATCCATTTATCTATTTATTAGATGTATTTTTTCCCCCAGAAGTATGTTGAATGGAAGCAAGATCTATTCCAACTCTGCAGATTCTCAGCCAAACACATTATTATTGCAGATACCTGTGAACAAATCTGACTGGCAAAATATTTTGGCACGTGCTGCTGTTACAGATGCTCTATATATTGATTTTATAACATCTCTGTTATTACTTGGTTTACAGAGTCTCTTGCTGACAGCTCATTTCTTGTAATTATTTATCCATGGTATTTTCCCCCCTGCTTTTCCAGTTTTTGACAAATAATTTCATTATTATCTTATCATTATTGTTATTGACAATGTAAATGCATTCCTTGAATAAAGGGAAAATTGTTTACACTAGAAAATTCTGGGAAGTCAGAATGAATATCCACTTCATTCAGATTGGTGCTTGGGATACTCCAGCCCATAGAACTAGGGAAGCTGAAGTGTTTCCTGCTAAAAGATATCAGCCAAGATTGAATACACCCAGTTAACAGCTCTGTATCAGGTAAGACTGTCCCAGATAACTTTGGGTTCCCCATGACAAGAGGCATAGCCCTCTCTGAGCATCTGCAAAAGAGTTAGTTTCAATTTTGTCTATTTCCCACCTCCCAAACAAAAGAAAATGTGGTTGCAATTCATATGTGTGAGCGCAGGCAGTGATCTTACTTACCAGGATGATTGGCCATTGAGTCTTTCTTTATTCTCATTTCCCCACTGATCTGTAGCATCCTTGGCTTTCTCTACTTAAAGTAAATCCCAAGGATCTGTCTATAATAATAGCCCACAAGTATCTGGAACATTCTTTGGAATAATGCAAGAAAGCCTGAAGCTCATATCGTAATAATTCCACCATTATTCTTCATTATTGGGAAAAGTGTTAGGAGCTGTATTGGAAACTTCTATTTAAAATGAACTATGACTTCACCCCCAAATTTAACATCACTTCTGCTAAATTAAAGATGTTTCAAGTTCCCTCCCACTTCCCGATGGGGGAGATTTCCATCAGAGGTTGGGGGTTACTCCACTGCTTGTTCACTGATCTTTTATATGCTGTTTTTAATTATTTTTCCCCCTTTATTTACATTAAATTCCACAAATAGCTCACCTAAATTCTTCTTCCTAATACTTAAAGTCTCAGTGAAAAGGTATTCAAAAGCAATTCTACAAAGTCAGTGGCTTACTGTATTATAGCTTTTAAGTTTCTGAATGTTTTTAGCATTTCAGGGAATTGGTTGAAATGTATGAACCTGCTACAAGTTTTTGTTCTTTCACCAGCTGGACAAATCATTAAGTGCTGAAATGTCCTGTTAAAAAAGGAAATGGGAGGGGGAGGTGACTTATTTGGGGAACCAGAGAGAAAAAATATGTTGTCTGATTTTGCAAAATGGAAGCTAAGTTTTGACCTTTGTTATCAGCGAATCGATGCATCAAATCTATATTATTTTTTAAAATTAGGTATGAAACCTACTAAGCATACCACAATTTAATGAAGAGATTTAATAGATCCCTGACAGGCATTTTAAAAGGGGAAAATATTGTTATTAGTTTTATTTTTTATTTTTTTTTGTCTGCGCTCAGTCATTGCTGACCCTGCAGTGACTGCTTGGACGAGTCCTTGCAGTTTTCAAGGCAACTGTTCTTCGGAAGTGGTTTGCCAGAGCCTCCTTCCTAGGGCAGAGCCCAGCTGGCGAGCGCAGGAGGCGGGGTTTCCGTTGCTTCGCGCCCTTTTTGGGCGCGCGCGGTTTTTCGCGCTTACCGGCAACTGCTCCTGACTCCTTTTGCAAGGCGCCACCAGCATTTTTCCTCCCACCGGAGTGAGAGTACCCATTTATCTACTCACGTAAGTTTTCGAACTGTTGGGTTGACAGGAACTGGGGAGGAAACAGGAGCTCACCCTGTTTAATGCGAAGGCTGGACTCGAACCGCTGAAGTGTCGACCATTTCTGGCCGGCAACTTTCAGTGTCATTAAGCCGCTGCGATCCCTCCTTTATTTTGCACAACTCAGGATGGTGTACATCAGGGTTCTTCAACCTTGGCAACTTGAAGATGTGTGGACTACAACTCCCAGAATTCCCCAGCCAGTGGGGCTTAGCAAAAGGGGAAAAAAACCCAGGGGAAAAAAATGGCTAGCTCAGCCCTGCCCAAGAGCTCTGGGCAAGGGGGCTGCTGGGATTTTTTCTTTTTTTCCTTTTTCCAAACCAAAGCCCAGCCCAGCCCAGCCCAACATCCAGGCCGGGCATGCTGCATCAGCAGCAGGAGCAAGAAGATGGCAAGGTCAGCTGGGGCATCAGGGAGCCAAGAAGTCATAAATCAGGGGGAGATAGGAGGGTGGGTTGGGACACTGCAGCTTCCTGGACCTGGCAAGCAGCCCCAGAGCCACACGGTTCTGGGGCTGGTTGCCGCCCCGCAAGGCAGAGTGCTGGGCAGCCAAAAGGGCCGAGATGGGGGGGGGAGATAGGCAGGTGGGGGGAATTGGAGGCAGTCCTTTACCTTACCGAGGCTCGGGGCTGGGAGGGACCAAGCCCGGAATGGCTTGGGTCGGGGCTGGTCCTCAGCTAACAACTGGTAAAATTCACTTAATGATGACAAGAGGAATTGCCGGGATTGTAGTTGCTAAGCAAAGCGGTCACGTGACATCTCGCTTTATGACTGCATCGCTTAGTAATTGAAATTATGGTCCCAATTGTGGTCATTAATTGAGGACTACCTGTAGTTGTAGGGAAAATGGTTTGGTAACCTTAAATTATTTGGCAGGGGGGCTGGGATTGGAGAATTAGAGACAAGTAGAATTTTCCTGTCTCCTGTTTCTAGAGGAAGCGAGAGGAAAGAACAAAAGAAAGAGAAATTCCATCTGTAGAGTCCTTGGTGAAGTAGGTAACATCATCAGTGTGACTGAGTGTAGGGTTTGCTTCCTGTTTATATGCTTTAATAAACTTTTTAAGTACTTTTTATACATTTTATAATAAACTTTATAAATTTTACCTATGTAAATCCCATTTACATAGGTAAAATTAGCTAGGCATGTTTAAAAGCCAAACATTTTCTATTTCTACATCTTGAAGTTTTTTTACTCCATTTCTAGGAGTGAAAAGGGGAGTTGTTTTTCTTTTCTTGTTTTAAGTTTGCATTTAAATGTGCATATATCCCATTTTTTGTTTTGTTTTGAGCTGAAGATGAACCACAATTCAGTCATCCTTCAGATTTTTACTTCCTCAGATGCCAGTCTTCATTTAAATAATAGTAAATTGTGATGAAAATAGCGTACAAAAATTGGTTGGGAAAAAAATACAGGATGCATCCACATTTTCATATGCTTTTTATTACAAAAAAGTCTAGAATTGATCTGGAAATGGGATAAATTTAAGATTAAAATGTTTAAAAAACAGAAACTGAAGATGAGAGATTTGTCCTTCATTGTCTGAAAGGCATACTGTATTTTATTTATATTACATGTTGCTAACTGAGTTACTGTATATCCTTTGGTATACACATACCTAAATAGTTAATAGATTTGGTACAAATACGGAATTGATATTTCTTAAATGAATGGGTAACCAAATTTTCACCTATTGGTATCAATTCCGATTTGGACCAGTTCATAAAGTATCCTGCTGTTTTACTAAAGGCATCTATCTTTTGCATCAACAAAGAAATACACCAAAGAATGTCACCTGAAAATAAAACCAATTTGTGTTCAACTGAGTTGTGATCCGAAAGGCAGACAGTAATGAGCAAGTTTGTCATGTATAATCAGAATATATAGTAGCAGTCCATGAAACAGAATGCCAGCGTAGTCCGTATACTGTGTCTTAAAGTGAGGTGTATACGTTTTGTAGTTTTGCTCTTTCGTCTTCCTCCATTGCACGTTTTCCCTCTTGTTGTTTTTCCTCTTGTTGTCTGTAAGATTTGAACTGTACCTTTTCAACCCAGTTGGACCTGTCTTTTAGAAGTGATTACATGAGTAAACTTCTCTGTGGTGTATTTAATAATGATGTGCCTGATTCTCCTTGCAATTCATGGGAATAATTTCTGTCCCAAGCTAAGCGCCTCGTTGAAAATTTACACCTCTCTGTCTTTTCCACAAAGTGTCAGTGATGGGTGAGCCTTTCCAGCTAGGCACATCATGCCTTGCTAAATTAAATTTTGCTTTCCAGCATGAAGTTAATTGGCACATACTGACACTAAAGACCAATTATTATCATGATTCCTGTTGTGGTGTTAGTTTCTTATCAGGCTTTGAGAGAGGAACAGAATTTCCAATTCATTTTGCAAATGGCATAGCTCATTTCTAAAGTCTTATCAGCTAGGACCAAAAAAAACCCCAAACAGAACCCAAGCAGAAAAGTTTACAAAATTAAGCAGAGGAGCAGGAGGAGGAGGAAGAGGAGGAGGAATGACTGTTGCTTTTCTTGGCTTGGCAATAAGTGGCAGCTATGCCCCTGCTCTTAGCTTCGTCATTTCAAATTAGTATTCCAATCCAAAAGCAGGGAAATTAGGCAACTAAGTGTCTCTGTATCAATGATAAACAATAATGATGTATATGACCTCTTGTAGGCCTACTCTTGGGAATGCTTAGACACTTGTCATTACTGTAACTTGCTGACTAAGTACCAGTATAATATTTAGGAGGGAGTTAATTTGTACTGTCATATCAGAGATGCACACGTGGATGGAATTCTCAATCGGTTGCCACTGACAAACACACTGGAGACCCAGTTTGCCTGGCTCTCACTGCTACATCTCAGGTTCTTTTCACTGCACCTGACAATCCATTGGCCAGGGATCGTGGCAGTGGTAGTCTAACAAATATCAATCCAAGATCCCTGGTAAAAGAAAGCTAATCTCAGATAAGTCTTTAAAATAGAGGCAGGCAAGTCAAGGAAGTAGCTAACTGAAAGAAAGGAAGAGAGATGGGAGGAAAAGGCAGAAAGGAGGCAGGAGCAGAAAGATTAAGAAGTCAAGGGTGAAAGTAATCCAGGACAAAGGGGGAAGAACAAATCCTAAAAAAGAAAGGAGCCACACCATATCATAGAACAGGATGCAACGTTTCCTCATTTTTCTATTAAAAATAAGAAAGAGCTTAATTGCTTATCAGCTTTTTATCAAATAAAACATAGTTATGAGTAAAAAGCTGAATTCAAATATTCACTCATATTCATTTGAATTTAACTTTCCTAAAATTTAACTTTCCTACCCTCGTGTAATTTTTTTTTAATGCAGCTTTCATAAAATTCTGCTCTTTGGGGATAGTCTCCCCCCACCCCCATATGTGCTGCTTTTTGCATTCTTTTGAGTGGAGAATGCTAAGTGTTGTGTATTCATGGCTGCACATCTGGACAGGAGAAATCATTTTAGTGGATTGCACCAATTCACTTCCACTGAAATTAATGGCGGATTGAGTGTATATGCTTATGAGTCCTCTTGAGAACCATTGCAAATATCTACATGTTTTATCCAATTTTGAAATCTAGGGTGGGGAAAGAACTACAGAAACCAGGGGTACATTTGCATTTAGGAATGCCCCTTATCTCCAATTTTCCAACGGCATTATAAAAATTGAAAAAATGCCAGCTATAGCTCAAGCTCTTGCACATCAGTGTAGTTTGGTTTCTTTTCAGGGCATTTATCCTGAATTACACAGAAGGATGCACTGAAATAAGTTATAATATTAAAGCATTAAAGCTGGACATTTGAAGAGAGTGTGGATTCTGTGAGTGTATCATGCCCATGTTATAAGAACAGGATTATTTTCAGAGAGAGATTTAGGAAGCTTCAGGAAGATTTGAAAGAAATATTATAGAGAAGCCCCACCACAAGTTTCTCTAAGCCAGGTGTATAGAACAGTCTCATGTTTCCCTGCAATGAACATTATTGGTTTGTTATTATTTTGCCAATGCCTCCTTTTGCCAGTCAGCTGGTAATGCCAGTCATTCTTGAAACACATTTCTGAGACAGAACAGCATTGTAGATTGGAGAGAAGAGGAGAAGAAAAAAGATCTGAGTGCCAGGGTAGCAGGCCAATCAATCAGAATGTTAATGATGGATCATGAAACACATTTGTTGACAAATAAAACACAGGGTAATATGCCAGCATGACCAAATGTGCTTTTTGCTCTCTTCAATTGCCAGCTGTGAAACGTTGCTTCCAACCTGGAATTTATGGATTGGAATAGGATGACGCCTGCCCTCCATCAGGCATCTGCTTTGCAGCAGGTGTATTTTGCTAGCCACCAAGTTTATCCCCAGTTGAAATGCATTCCTACTGTGGAATTCATTTTAGTGTTCAATCACTTGTGTTTCCTGGGCTGGTTCCTACCATCTATAGAGCAAAGTACTTCTGAGCCCATGAACATACTATGATGTTTCTCTTTCTCCTATAGTGAGATCCAGAGTATTTGAGAGTTAGTGCATGAGATCTGGGTTATAGGGGTAGCCATTTTCTTAATTATGTCTGAGACAACATTCTGCTTTATGAGAAAGGCATCATGGGCTATCAGACGAGGCTTATTCCAAACACAATAGCTTCTGTTGCAAGACAGATAGCCATGTATATTGACTATCCAGTAGCTTTGTGAAGAAATAATGGAAGACAGTTCCGGTTGGAGATCTAAATTTAATGGAACAGACCTTTCACCATCTTATGATCAATTGACCACAACATGGCAATAGGTTGAAGACACAGGCTTTATTCTATATCCACTCTTCATCTATCTGCTTTAATTTTGCATATGAGATTGCCATCCTGAGGTCACTTCCACCTGCCTTCCCAAGAACACACGTAGGCAGCACAGTTCTTTCACTCTCCTCTTGATAGGATGCAGTTAGTTAAGTACTAGGCTTTGTCGATCCTTATAATGTATGTCCTATAAGTAAATTTATTTTCTGTTACAATTATAAAACTTATTTCATAAATCTTTGCTCAGGTCAGATTCCTGCTCACAGGAACATCACATGAACCCAGAATGCTTCCACTTCCAATAGTTCTAATGTATTAAACCAGGATGAGGGCCCATCAATCATATGCTGGTAGGTAGAGTTGTGGAAGGTCAATGAACCACTTTGGGCTTCAGACCATCTTTTCATATATCATGGATTCCTTGGTCAAATGGACAAATATCTGATTCTATGTATTGTCGAAGGCTTTCACGGCCGGCATACGATGGCTGGTGTGGGTCTTCCGGGCTGTGTGGCCGTGGTCTTGAAGTCTTGTTTCCTAACGTTTCGCCAGCACCTGTGACCGGCGAGGAGAGTCTAAAAATCAACAAAACCTGGCTACCAATCCTGAAAAATACAGCCTGCAAAAGGTCAACGAACTCAGCTCAACCACCAGGACATGTGAACAGTTCACACAATGAACTTGCTAATCACCCCCAGCAGCCCCTCGTTAACAATTCAGTAGAAGAAAAAACCCTGCCTAATCCCCAGGAAAATACACACAGATGCTGACTCCAAAACAAGCAGCCACTCAGTAACCCAACCCCCCCCCTCAGATCTCTATAAATACCCACAGAAGGGTCACTTCACCCTGGGCACAGAGAGAACTGCTCCTGTCTGTGCTCCTGCACTCTGAAGATGCCGGTCACAGGTGCTGGTGAAACGTTAGGAAACAAGACTTCAAGACCACGGCCACACAGCCCGGAAGACCCACACCAGCCATCTGACTCTATATCAGGAAGAATATCTGTCTTCAAGTTAACCATAGATACTAATGGCATTCACTTCTCAATCATCATATGCAACTGCTGTAGTTTCACAAAACAGCAAAACCAGTTTATTGAATCATTTAATAAATATTCTCTGGTGGACAATTTTCTTTTGTAGACAATTGCTCTGCTTTGAGGAATTTTTTCCATGTATCTTTTCTCAAAAACACACTTCTCTAGCACTGCTACCTTGGAAATCAGATGTACTGAGTGTAGTTGCACCCTTATCATGTCTTTGCCTCTGTGTGTGCATATGTGTGTGCACGTGTATATGTAACACTTTGCTTCCTAAATGTATTATCACTCAAAGTCCATAGTTTAAAAATCATATGTACCATATAGTTTTGTACCAAGAATCATATTATAGTTTTTATATGTATGAAATGTGAATATGCTCTACACATCGGTACAGTTCCTTGCTAATTTGTTTCAGAATTTGAAACGACTGAGACCCTGAGAGTGCATAAGGCCTTATATATCCATATAAACTTTCCTAATAGACCATTTAAACCTTTTTTAAAAAAAAAAAAACACCTCCCAATATCACCTTAAAGTTATAACCTTCATAATTACTATATAATCCTCCTAGCATCTTCCTAGTAGTCTTCATCAGTTAACCTGAACTAGAATTCATTCCAGAAAATTAATAAACAGCTTTAAGACTTAGGTTTTTCTATGAATCTTATGTTAATGAGCAAAGCACCATATTTTTTCTCTTCTAAGGTAGGCTAATGAACAGGGCCATCCACTTTTTTTTTTTTTTTTTTTTCATAAAAGTGCTTCTTCTTACAGGAGATTTACAAGAGTTTAGAAAATGTCATATTGCAAAGGCTTGGTTATTTTTCAGCCTCTCCTTTTCAAAATGTAACCCACTTCTACCACATTAAAAATGCAGCATTTTCTATTGCTGTAATCCTCATATGATTTTGCACCTTTCAGTATGGCTGAATTATATGAAATTTTCTCCATCTAGTCTTATCTGGCTTTACATTAAACATGACATTTTCAGGCCAATGTATGGAAAGAACTCCTTCTAACCCCTGCCCCCTTCATTTCTTTTTCTTTTTAATTTTTATATATAACTTAGAGAAACTCGAAGCCTGCACCAATCAATAGACTCAGTGTTGACCTTGTATGGGAAGCCAATGGGACAAGTTCCAGGTTGTTGTTAAATGTTTGGCTTGCCTTGTTGGTCTCTATTTCATGATGGGTAATCTGTGAGCTTTATATTAAAACCTTCTCGGCAATTCTGTTTATGAGATGAGAGTTTTGGAAAGAGGTTGAAAATAAACCTCATTTCAGTTGTCCTAGTTTAGCTATTGCTGGATCCTGATACTCACACCTGCTCCCTTTAGTTGGTTAGTCCCCTTGTGGTTTGGACACATGTTCATGCTTAGTTCTAATATATGCGTGTATTGGGCAGCCCAGCTTGCAGTTGCACACACTTTGAAATTACACAATCAGCTTCCCTCTTTCTCACTCAGAGACTCATAAACGCCATCCAGCAGCTTCAGCTTATCCAACTGGCCAGAGAAATGATTCAGAAATGGAAGCCAAATAAAACAATAACTTGCAGAAAACAAACAGGCAACTTGACAAACATATTAGGCCCAGCAAAAGAAGCTCATCCAAATTCAGCGACATACTGAAAGGTGCAAAATTTAGAGAGCAGAGTCCCCCCCCCCCTTCTATAGTCCCCTTGAGAAAGCCCTCATCTTTAACTAGGATATATCAGGAGATGAGAGATTTGGATGGGAGACAGGAAACAGTATTTAGGCCTTTAAATTTTATTATTATTAGGGAATCTGACTATTACTGAACATCAAGCAGAGTCTCCATGTTATAATGTAATCAGTTTAAATCTCTCTTAAATCTTTGGTTGCTGTGGTGTCATCTCTGATGCCCGCTTTTGGCGTGTGACATTCATATGTTCTTATCATGCACCTAGCTGAAGAGTCATCCTTACATAAGGAGGAAGACCAGGACAAGGCACTCAGGGAGATAAATACGGAAAACCCCAGCCCCAGCAACAGTTTTAGGTCCACTAACCTTGTTTCAGGCTTGCTTTGAACTAGAATTCTCCTTATCTAGCCCAAGATAGTACCATCACCTCTCTAGGCAGAGAGTTATAGTTAGATGAAGGTACATCTGGCACATACAGCTATATTTGAGAAGAGCCTGGGTCTTGAGACTATTAAAAATCAGTGCAAGTTTTACTCAGGTAGAAACTGGGAGCTTCTTGGATTTAGAGGTTACCAGAACACCATCTTCCACATCACCATCCAGATGTTCATGTCTTGTATTTTGCTTTAAACCATGTAAGCCTCTTCGGATAACCTTGACTCTTGCCTGGAACCAGTGATAACAGCTGCTTTCCCCTTAGATTCAGGCTCCTGGGAAAAATTCTCACCCATTTGAACTGGGAATCTATTTTACAAGATAATCTTGCCATGTGGATTTATCACTTGAATTGGTTACTAATTCATGCCAACCAAAGGGGCCAAGATAGACCTACCCATGTTGTCCCAGAATATGTTGTTGCTGTTTCATAGAACTTCTCTGGAAACCACACGTGCTGGTTTTTGTGCATATAGACAGTGATTGAATATTATATTACAAGATAGGACAGGCCTAACATTGTAATTACAAGCTAATGAAAACACTTTATTATTTTGTTCTTTAACCTCTATTTCTTATTGACATATTTGCAGCCATCCAAAGCAAATACCAGTGAAATAGGTTGCAAAATGTCATGACATTTCAGCATGCCCCAACTCAGGCAACTCTTAACTAAGGTTGGGTGGGGGTGAGGGGGAGAAGAATGTGCCTATTTCACATACAGGTAGTCCTTGTTTAGTGACTGCCTTGTACAGCAACCATTAACAGTTACACTGATGATGAAAAAGTAACTTTGCAACCAATCCTTGCATTTATAACCTTCGCAGGTCTGTAAAGCAAAGGAAAGCTGAAGGAAGATCATAAGCAATGTTGAGGTTTCATTAGCGACCACTTCACTTAACAACCGAGTTGCCAGTCCCAATTGTGGTCACTAAACAAGGACTATCTGTATTTTCATTTGTTTCCAACTGAGGTTTATTGACTTGCTTCTTTTGGGTGGAAAAGTATATATACAAATCATATTTAAATATAGAGGTTGGTTAAATTCCAGTAACTTTTTTTTTAAATGAAGTTAGCTAGAAAATATATGCACGATTAACAGACAGTTTTGCTTATTATTCACATTTTTCTCCAAGCAATTGTCCATCGTATTAAAGTAGGTTGCCTTATTTTGTGAAATCTATGCACTGTTTCCACAAATGAACACATTTGCTTAAAAAAAAAAAAACCTGGGAAACTGTGACATTTAATTGTAACATTTGTAAAACTCAGGCTTTCAGAGATGAACCATGTTGCAATTTCTGTATTAGACTATAAATGTGTGAAACCATGTGAATTCATATTTAATGTGAACCAATTTATTTCTCTCTTCCACTTATTGTGGAAGTGTGTATTCTCTTTTCTCTTTTGAGTTGCAATTC